>NW_026940145.1:0-9989 GCF_032062105.1 Saccostrea cuccullata
AACCAGCATAACACATTTCACTGCAAAAAACAGCTTTGTGTGCAACCAGCATGGAAAAATAGGAATCCAAAATGAACAGTACTGTATAGTTCAAATTGGAAAAAACTGATCATTTTCGTCTAAAAAACCTTCCGCCACAAAATATAGTCCCTAGCTTAATTCTACTTGAGTGGAATTTAATCGCGGTTTTTTCATTGAATATAGTTCAATTTGCATTGTAGAATTTAGTTTCATTGTTAGAACTTAAAAATGATGCTTAATTTTATAAATAAAGGACCTGACCGAAATACGCTCAAAATCTCAGGATCAAATGTCCTTAAGCACATTTTATTGCATTTTACAGATTTTTTTTTTTCATTCCATAAAATATTTTAAGAATCGCGAATCTCTACCTTCATAAAATAACATATGCATCATTGCGTGTAATTTTTGTTTGGGGACTTAAAGTACATCCATTAAATTATAAAGAAGACACCAGTATTGATATACAAAATATAGGTATGTTCTTTATAAAATTGTGTGTTTGATTTTATTCTCATTTCTTTGTCTTTAGTGATGTGATTTCTTTGTAGGTGCCTACAACCACAAATACTTTATTGGTTTCCTTCTCTTTCTCCTGTTTATGTTGTCGTGGTGTGTTCATGGAACCTTGGCTTGTAAGTTATACACATACATGTATTTAAAGTTACTGGTACAAACATTTGTATAACCCATATGATACATATTTTTTATTCAAGACAAATTAAATTATGATACAGATGTTTGTTTCTGAAAAGTCTTCATAATATTAGAGAAATTTGATTATTTTGACAGATTGGAGAGTTAATTGTCCGTTTGATATCTATGAGGACGGAATTACTGGTATCCTGTACAAAGTCCTGAGGACCTCCCCCTGGGTGTTCTGGGTGGGGACGAACGCTATGATTCACATTGTGTGGGTGACTGTACTCCTGTCTTGTCAGCTTTATCAGGTAGGCTTATAAAGTCAGGGATTTATTGCAGTTTATCTGCGAGCCTTGACTTATTTCAATCATGTACAGCTTTACAGGAGAACAATTTTATCAGGACACAGACAAGGTATTCAGATTGCAGAAAGTGGGTGCTTCATTTATCTGGAGCCAGTAATTTTTAAGAACATTTTTGTCTATTATTTTCATTTCTGTTATTTTTCAATAAGTAGTTTATCACAGTTAGATCTGTGTGTTTTAAAAATTATTTCACAAATGATCTGTAGCTCTGAATTTTCTGTACATACAACATTCATTTAAAACAAGGGAAATGGAATATCTTTTTATTCCCGTTATTTATAGTAGAGTTGTGATTTGTTGTAGGTGGTTTGGCTTGGGATGACCACAAACGAGAGAATGAATCATGGGAGATACAAATATTTATACGGGAACTTCTCGGAGAGTCACGGCCAAGGCCACAATCGTAGAGGTCATGGTCACAGTCACGGGCCGAGCGGGGAATCTAAACAGAAAGGACAAAATCCATTTGAGTAAGTCACTTACATTATCTGGTTCCTCTGTACTGCTACACATTACACAATTTGTTTGTACACACTGAAACTACAGCTTTCAAAAAAAAAAAAAAATAACGCAATGCTTAAATATTTCTTCCAATGTTTTACGTTTACATTATGATTAATTAGTTCTTCAATTTCAATGTTAAAAATTGGAAAAATGCCTCAAATAGGGAGATTAACATTGGTTGTAGATTTATATTCCATTGTGCCTTTCATGATTTGATTTGATCAATAAAGAAACATTATGTGATATTTAAAGGGCAATATTTACATAAAAAGTTATCCCAGTTTATCAGTATTTACATTTATCTTGATGCTACTTTTTAAAAAAATCAATCAAACATGCTTGAAAATCAGTGAAATAAATTGTTATCATCATAAAAAGGATTGATTTGTTTTGTGTTTGCAGCCGTGGACCAATCAGAAACCTTGTTGACATATTAGACTTCCAATTCTGTGGATTGAACCGCCCCAATAGAATAGATTGGATGAACCTTTATTCTCTACCTGGACAAACTCCACCCCCTCTAGGAAAAATGAACTTTGGTGTAGCAAGAGAAAATTACCAGTTTGTTTGATGATGTGAACATCTTTATGTTACCTTTAGTCACAATAGTCAGTATAAAAACTGTTCTCTATCAACACTTGTAGGGATGTATTTATATCTTTAATTGTTTGTTATTTTTAATACTTAATTCCATTTTTCTTTTTTATCATGTTACATTTCATATCAAAATTAGTGAAATCTATCAAGACAAATGTTATTATTGTTGTCTAAACAACAAAGTTGTCTAAAATTTACAGTTGAAAACAGAGAGGAATTTTTTTTTTTTCCCGAAAGGCTGATGTCAAATTTATGATTTACTGCTTCAGTAGTTACGACTCTTTTTATTAGTCCAACTCTTTCACTGCCATACTATCTACAGTTTAGGCCCACCTCACAAATTTAAATCAGTTATATAATTTTTTTTTCTGTGGCACATTTACTTACCATGTATAGTGTTTGTTTAAAACATTCAAATTCAAGACTGACAATTTTATTTGGTCAAAAAAACTTGTCACCATTTCTTTGATTAATTTTGATTGTTAAGTATCCAAAGGTTTATATTTCAAGTGCTTAACTGTATCAAGAGGTTGTTGAGAATACTCTCTGAAATGAATAGATTCTTCACACGCTCGGAAATGAGAAGATTTTAGATGTGTACATTCCACGACAGACCCTATAAATATCCATTTTATTGGAGGAAGTTTTTATAACTGCTGTTAGAAAAAAAAATAGGACAGATACACACCAAAACCATTCCTACCACAGAAATGTTGAATGCATTAATCTTGTGTAATGATCAATTTGCATAATATGGATTTTTACTGAGGCAGCTTGCATTGGTAGATTTGCTTCTTGATCAAACTTGAACACCAAAGTTGTAACAATATTCCAACTTTTCTTTATTAATACAATTGTTTTCTCCAAAATAGAACAAAACTCTTGGGAGGAGGTGGGGAATATATTGTGCAGAGCAGAAAAATTAGTATAAATAGTTAGTGTCATATTTCATGTTTTCATTTATACCAAGAAAAGAAATCTTGCATAAAAATGCACATGAATGTAGAAATCCAGCAAGATTTTGATGCATTGGTTTTGATGAATTTCAATTTAAAGCTGAACAAGATTTGTAACATTTCTCTTCTGCTATGTAAGGCATTTACTGGTTTCGATTTAGTGTAATAAACATTTCATTCCCCACCTGAAAGGAGGGATATATTTAGCAATTGTAAAATACTGTACTCAGTAATGACAAATGTAACTGCATGCTTCTAAAAGGACTGGAGAAAAAATGTGAATCAGTTGCATAGGTTAGTGCAGAAAAGCACATCACAAACATGTATAAACAGTAAATGTAATCAAAATAAATGCAGGATAACCTACTAGACCATGTATTGGCCTTGCAAGTATCTGTGACATGAATGCAGCAAGTTGCAATCAATGTGAGGGGTATACTCAAGTGCTGATATATGAGATAGGAAAACTAATGAGGCTTAAGCATATTGACAAGTTATGTTCAGCTTAAAATTGTTCAATCCACACTATGCAAAAGGTTAATTGAATTATATTTTTATTTTCACAAATGTTTCGTTTTAATTGAATGGTGATTCTTGTTATTTAAAAGTACCAGCATTACTTGATTTTGCTGCCGATTTTCTCATGTTGACTGAATGCCAAATCAGGACAATCCAGAATGAGTCTGAATGAAGTATTATAAAAATATCAATATTGTAGTCACCTTCAGTGGCACTGGTAAAGTGTGCATGTTTAATATGACATGTTTACATGTTGAAAACCCTCAATTAGTGCTCAGTTTGATCCAACACTTCTTTTTTTTACTGCCACCCCAAATAGATGAGCTTCAGGACAAAGAGAGCTGGCTATCAAAGTTTATTCTTAAATTTTCAATTGTAAAATGTCGCAATCCAGTCTGTTGATTGTGTTTAAATTTTATTTGGTATTTTTCAAATCTTCATATTAAGTTTCCATTCACATCCAGTCTATGGTACAATGTTGTTCAGGTATTGGATATAATATTGTAAATACTACTTTGTTTTATTTATTTTGTTTACATTACAATGCCAAAATGTATTGCCTTTATGCTTTTCCTTTTTTTAATTTGTAATTTTTTTGTATCATTATTACTTGTTTATGAAGAATATACTCTTAGTTTTGTCAAAGTATGTGTGGATTATAGTGCATTTACAATCTCTGTAGAATTCATCAAATTTCACATGTATATACAATCTGTAGCAGGAAAAAAGCTGCCAGAAATAGACCAGAGGCCTGTTCAGCAGAGCGAACGTTTGCAAGCGCTCGCCAAAATTCCTTATACCTCCAGTAGTTATTATGGCGAGTGTTCACTCTTTAACAACATTTCTGTAGCAAGAAATTGTAAAAACATCATTCTAAAGTATACATATAAATTCTGTCTTTTACAAGGGGTCTGCCACAAAAAAAGGATGTACTGAGTTTGTTTGGAAATAACAAACGCACAAACATATCTTGCTTAAAAATAAAACCAGAGAAGAGTTTTTTATCAAAACTTTTGAGTAATACCAGATAACAAGAAAAAAAATGAAATATATATACAACATGATGAAATATTTATGTGATTGTGCTTTTTTTCCTTGCACTGTGCCATTTCAATAGAATGGATGGACATTTTGCTTGTTATTTTTGCAGATTCTGTTATGTATGATTTAATCACAGAATTTTTTTTTTATACTTTTATATCCAGTTTCTGTTCTGTGATATCGTTATATGTAATGTAGCATTTCCCTCAATCTATCTTGAAATAAATAAAATAATGAAATCCTGAATTATTAGGGTTATATATTTAGTAAGTTGTTGCAAAGATACTGCTAAAAGAGTAAATTCATAGCCAAATGTGCATGTATTATAAAGAAAATCATCTTGTGAATAGAAGTATGGAACAACATTTCTTGTTGAAACAAAGACTATGTAATGTTACTGATGTACTTGGGGGTTTCCACAAATTCATATAGCAGATGCTTCATATAGAAGCTAGAACTCGGGAACGAAAAAAAACCCCAGAAAATCGGAGTACCTACTTTACGCAATAAATCAGACAGAAGGCAGTAATGTATATAAATGACACTTTTCAACAGAATTTTGATTTATCATTGATTTTCCTCAGATCTATATACCGGGGTATTGTAAACGTCGACATCTTCGGGGAAAAATGCGGGATCCGCGCTAGTAGATATTGACCTATGTGTAAAATGCATGACCGTAGGAACCGAAGATTTTGGACATGAATAAATTTGTCAGTTTTTTTTTTAGCTCTACTGGTCAGAGACCAGAAGAGCTTATGCGATAGTAATGCGTCCGGCATCCGTCCGTCTGTCTGTCTGTAAACAATTTTTCAAAATGCTACTCCTCGTACAGTTTTGGTCTGATTTCAATATAACTTGGCACACAAGTAGACTACACTAAGATACATAATTCTGTACATCGGTTTTTGATTTCATTGAACGGTGTTGCCATGGTCACTAAAAATAGAAATTTTAGAACATGATAGCAAATCTCTCATTACATGGTTCTCTTCAAATAAAATGCAAGCCAATCCTGAAAAATTTCAGGCAATTTCTATTGGATATAAAACACAAAGTAAAACATTGCGTTTGATTTAGATGGAATCAAAATTCCTTGTGAGGATGAAGTTAAGCTGCTAGGTATAACCATAGACTTCAAGTTGTCTTTTGATACACATATTACAAACATGTGCAAAAAGGCTGCAAGGCAATTAAATGTTCTTAAACGGTTAGAAAAGCACTTAACTAAGTTAGGAAAACTTACAATATATCACTCTTTTATCATGTTAAATTTTAGTTATTGCCCCTTAACATGGCATTTTTGTACTGAGCAAAACACTCGCAAAATAGAGAAAATTCAGGAAAGAGCACTAAGATTTATTTATGAAGATTATAAAAGTTCTTATGAAAGTCTTTTACATAAATCTAAACTACCATCTTTGAAAACCAGAAGAATGCGTGCCATTGCTCTAGAAACCTTTAAAATTTTCCAAGGTTTAAGTCCCTCTTTTTGCAAGATTTTTAAAAATAATTCATACAATTTTAGATATACAAATACTGCAGAACTCCCAAGACCAAGAACAACAAGGTGTGGGATGAAATCATTTAGGTATGAGGCAGCAAAGCTCTGGAACTCTCTGCCCAATGAAGCCAGGCAATTCTCCTCATATAATCAATTTTCAAATTATATCTCAACTTGGTGCGGAGAACTACATTGTAAATGCAGCTCCTGCAGACTCCAGACTTCTATGCCTCATACCTAATGTTTTAGTTTATAGATGATCGTCTTAAGATATTATTAATTTATTTATTTATTTATTTTCTTTTTTTTACAGTTTTGTGCTTTCTAAACTTTGAAATTTGTTTTAAGTACTTGCTGTTTTCTTATGTTGACTCCTTTTATTTTTCTTTGTGTGTTGCTCAAATGTTTTGTCTTTTATTTATTTCTTTTTATGTCTGTTTATCAATGTCTTTGGTTACACTTGTGTGTTTAAATGAATTTCTGTCTTTAAACTCTAATGTGATAATTGTGCTCTTATGTGTATATACGTACATTTTATTATAAATATGTTTTATGTTTCTAGTCGGTAAAAGAGCTTTATAGCTCATGTACTACTACTACATAAATATTTTGTCTGCTCGATTGGTTTGGTAGGGTAGACTTAGAAGGCCTTCTCAGCCTTCCACGTCAGAGGTAGAAGGATAGCATTCTAATATGGCGTCAAGCGGGTGGGTGATAAACCAAACTTTGCAGTTGCAAATAAGTATTTTTATCATGTGTGAAGGGTAATTCTGTTAAGAAGCATTTTTCTGTTATGTAATTGCAGTAAAATCAACCATCGAACACGGTTTCATAATTTACCATGTAATATGGGGTGCAGATTTGAGCCGTAAATAGGTCCCTGATTTGACCATAATTATTTTTATTTTATTTTTATTTTATTTTTTTATATATGCTCTTTAATATTCTTCTATCTCAGACAATTGGTGTTTTAAATCTTTCTTTACATAAATAAAAAAAAATTCTCAATACTATTATTTTCAATTAATTTCAATTAATTTTCCACTCTTAATTATCTCTTCAAGTTTCTCTTTCGAACTAACACGCACTTCAGTAATCCTTTAAAAAACGGATTCAAATTCTTGAAATTCAACAACTGCAGTAATTCAAAACATTGCAGATAATATTCCATCGTATTCAATACCCTTCTGAACACTCCATTTTGACATACATATTCCAACCCTTCCAACATTCCCCTCTGCTTCCAGAAGGGTCCCAATCCAGTGGGCCCGACGTCTAGCAAAGATGGACTGGCTTAGCTTCTGTACATTCAATAGGGGCCCATTCGATTGGGACGGGCCCACTCGATTGGGACCCTTCTAGAAGCAGAGGGGAATGTTGGAAGGGTTGGAATATGTATGTCTAAATCGAGTGTTCAGAAGGATATTGAATAGGATGGAATATTATATGCAATGTTTTGAATTACTGCAGTTGTTGAATTTCAAGAATTTGAATCCGTTTTTTTTTTAAGCATTAAATGTTAGTTCGAAAGGGAAACTTAAGATAATTAAGAGTGGAAAAATTAATTTAATATTATAGTATTGGGAATTTTTTTTTCATTTATGTAAAGAAAGATTTAAAACATCAAGTTTCTGAGACAGAAGAATATTTAAGAGCATGTAAAAAAAAAATAATAATAATTATGGTCAAATCAGGGACCTATTTACGGCTCAAATCTGCACTCCATATTACATGGTAAATTATGAAACTGTGTTCAATGGTTGATTTTACTGCAATTACATAACAGAAAAAATGCTTCTTAACAGAATTACCCTTCATACATGATAAGAATACTTTTTTGCAACTGTATTTTGTTTTAAGTTTGGTTTATTTACAATAATAAAAATCCCCCAAGTTTTCACCAAACCGCTTGACGCCATATTAGAATGCTATCCTTCAGCTATCCTTCCATCTCTGACGTGGAAGGCTGAGAAGGCCTTCTAAGTCTACCCTACCAAACCAATCGAGCAGACAGAATGGTTATTCTGGAATAAGAAGGGTCCCAATCGAGTGGGCCCCAGAAGGAGATGGGAATGTCGGAAGGGTTAGAATTTGTATGTCTAAATCGAGTGTTCAGAAAGGTATTGAATACCACGGACTATCATCTGCGATGAATGTTTTGGATTACTGCAGTTGTTGTTTTTTAAGAATTTGAATCCTTTGATTTAAAGCATTAAATGTTAGTTCGAAAGGGAAACTTGAACAGATGGTTGAAGAGATAACTAAGAGTGGAAAAAATATATTTAATGTAATAGTACTGGGAATTTTTTTATTTATGTAAAGAAAGGCTTAAAACGTCAAGTGCCTGAGACAGGAGAATTTTAAACTATACATGACTGTATCATGTGTATAATTTAAAAATAATTATGGTCAAATCAGGGACCAAAATACGGGTCAAATCTTCATCCCATATTACATGGTAAATGAAACCGTGTTCGATGGTTGATTTTACTGCAATTATATAACAGAAAAATGCTTCTTAACAAAATTATCCTTCACACATGATAAAATACTTATTTGCAAATGTATTTTGTTTTAAGTTTGGTTTATTTACAATAATAAAAGTCCCCATAATTTTCACCCGCTTGACGCCATATTAGAATACTATCCTTCCGCCTTTGGGGTGGAAGGCTGAGAAGGCCTTCTAAGTATACCCTACCAAACCAATCGAGCAGACAGAATGATTATTCTGAAACACGAAGGGTCCCAATAGGAGTAGGACTGCTTTATATCAGACTGATTTCCAGTTTCCCCAAGTAGGGACGTCATGCATGTATTACCCCAGTGTTTTGTTAAAGCTGCTTGGTCCGATTCTAATCACTAAAAAATATATTCGTTTTTCTTCTTGAAAAATAATTGTCCATAAATTATTTCACTTTTTGTCAAATTATATCCAAAAAGTCTTTTTCTTTCAAAAGATATCAAAATTCAAAAGTTAAAAAAATAATTTTTGTTAGGTCACACAAAAAATAATCCTATGTTGATATCGCGTGAAATCACCTGCGAAAAATTAAATTTATCGCTTACATGTATATCTCATGAAGAACTAACCCGATCATTTTTTTCACATAAAAGTACTTATACATGTACACGGACAATATTTTAGCCTTCGTTACTAAATTTCCTTTAAAATAAATATCTGATTTTCCGTTATTCTTTAAATATGCATATTAATATAAAAATTACTATGGATTATATTCAATGACTTAGGCTTCTACTAATGAAAAAAATACTCGGGTTTGAATTATCTTCATACTTAGATAAAACCGATAAATTTATTTTTTTCAAAGGTGACTTCACAACAGATGTTATCTTCCCGCCAGCAACTTCTGTTTGTCAATAAGGTTTTTGATCAATGTTTTCCACGTAAGGATTGTTGTAATAAACTATTTAATCAATCTTATAATTTATTTTTATATATCATCTATGTAATGACGTACTTTTATTGTGTAAGATAATATGTGCCTGTTTCGGATTAAGCGGCTTTAAAGGTACTTGGACACAGATTTGAAGTTAATATTTTCTCATTTTTTCTGTATAATATCACGAATTATATATTTTAATAGCATTTCACACAAAAATTAATTAAAAATCTTATTTCATTTAAAAGTTATTAAAACTTTAAATTTTTTGCGGGTTTGATTGACACATACTTGCACTTTCACAAATTTTAACTTTATTCTTAATCCTTAGGAAAAGTGGCAATTTTGATGTGTTTTAATGAGAAATATTAAAACTTTTATCAAGAAAAATAATTCTATTCAGAGTAGAAATGTTAGAAAGCAAAACATCTTCACAAGT
>NW_026940146.1:0-9761 GCF_032062105.1 Saccostrea cuccullata
AAAATAAAAATTCTTCTAGAACAGAAACATTTTTATTTACTTTATATATTATTGCTAATTAAAAGTACATTTTTTCATTCTGCACTTAATAATGTTAAAAATGGTTCTTCTTCACCACCACTCCCTCCCCCACCCACTCCTCGTCTCGTTCATATTGGTTACTATGTTAAAAAAAAAATATTTTAACTCCACACACCATTTCCAGCGTTTCTTAAGGAGGAGTCATATCTTTATTCCCATCCTGTATGAAATAAAAATGACATTTCTTATGAATGGGATATCAGGGACATATACTAGTATATATATAGGTCCCTGGAGATATTGCTTTATTTATTTACATTTTATTTTTATATTTTTAATTAAATTTAATATCATTTTATTAGTCATTTATTTTTTATAATGAATGATAATGCTTAATTAATAATTTTATTTATTTATATTTTAATAATTAAGTGGGGACCCTTAATGAAACATCCTTGCTCATTGATATCCTTTTTTTTTTTGTTTTGTTGTTGGCGAAATTTGATTTTTGTTAAAAAGATTGGAAAATATATCTAACCAGGGTCGTATATATATGGTGTATATATAATTGATTATACTTCTTACAAATATCCCAGGAGGAAAAATATTCAAATAGTTGATCTATTTCTAATTTTTTTTTTTTCTAAATTATGAATGAGAGGGCATTAAAGTGCGTTATTTATCTAGTTATGTTTTTATTTCAATATTTTTCTCAGTGTACATTATTTGCAATACTAAAAATTTATATAACTAGTTTCACTTGTTTAAATTTTAAAACACAAACGCATGCATTGAATGGAAATTAAGAGGTTATGTTTCACTTTGAGCAATGTTGAGGAAACTATAATATTAAATTTTGTGATAAAGAAATTTGAATGTAGTTTTCCTGGTCTCAAATTGCGAATTTCCCAGTTGCGATCAAAAAAAGTCTTTCAGTGTTATACAAGCATACAAAGTTTGCGTCTGCAAAAATTATCATACAGTAATACTTTGCGGATTTTAGCATGCGCTAGTCATATTTGATCACTGTATCACTACGCCTATGTAAAATTAAGTTTTTCATCAAATGCTGTATTGTTTTGTGTAATCTAAAAACGTTTTATTAAAATATAAATTATATATGTATTTCATTAATATGCATAGAGAGTTATTTTTGTAAAATTTTAGATTTAACGAACTATTTTCTTTCAATGAAGCATAGGTGCGTGCGTAATGAGGTCAATGGAGGATACCAAACAGTTTTCAGTGCCGAAAGACGTGAAATTACACTGTGAATTTAATCAGTTATGAGAAGGAGAGGTTACCAGGGAAAATAATGTCGAGTAGACTTATTCCTGCAATATGTGCCTGGGGTTTGACCCTTGGAACTACTGCTCTCTTCTTTGTTTTTGTGTATGTTTGAAAATTAATTTTCCGGGGTTTTGAAATTCCATGATCTGAACATACTCTTTACCATGCTTACTTTGAAAATATTTCGAGATTTTTTTTCTGACATGTCATTCACATTGTGGTAGCATTCCCAAACTTCATTATCATGCAATACGCATGATACGTAGCAATTAATCCATCTTCTCTGAGTGAAATCGGCTACCGTTATAAGCTTGAAGAGGTTGGGACCAATCGCCCAAATGGGATAAAATGCCCCTTTGGGATACTATTATAACATCCCAAATGGGAAATAATAATGCCCTTTTCAGTTTTTAAGACATAATATCATATATTGACGTATCTAATATCCCATTTAAAAAATGCCAAAACCAACATCCAAAATGACATATAATTTAGTAATTTACAGTGCAAAAATTGAGAAAAAAATTTTCTATAAATAGTGTAAATATGTACTAATATCGAATTTGTTGAATGAAAGAATTTTTGCCAAGTTAGTCTTACTTTAACAGTGCAGTTCTTCTTAAATTCTTTTTATACCCGCACTTTCGAAAGAAAGTTCGGGTATATTGTTGTTACTCATGTCCGTCCGTCCGTCCGTCCGTCTGTCACACTTTTCTTCCCTGAACTCCTCCTACATTTTTCACAGTAGCTTAATCATCCTTTGGGAGATGGTTGGTGGTGTCATGTAGATGTGCAGTAAGGTTTCGGAATTTTGATTTTGCCCCGGGGGATCAAATGGGGGTCGAAAAATGACGTTTTTTATACAAAAAGCCCCTTCTTCCCTGAACTCCTTCTACATTTTACTCAGCAGCCTAATCATCTTTTGAGAGATGGTTGGTGGTGTCATGTAGATGTGCAGTAAGGTTTCGGAATTTTGATTTTGCCTCGGGGGATCAAATGGGGGTCGAAAAATGACGTTTTTTATACAAAAAGCCCATTCTTCCCTGAACTCCTTCTACATTTTACTCAGCAGCCTAATCATCTTTTGAGAGATGGTTGGTGGTGTCATGTAGATGTGCAGTAAGGTTTCGGAATTTTGATTTTGCCCCGGGGGATCAAATGGGGGTCGAAAAATGATGTTTTTTATACAAAAAGCCCCTTCTTCCCTGAACTCCTTCTACATTTTACTCAGCAGCCTTATCATCTTTTAAGAGATGGTTGGTTGTGTCATGTAGATGTGCAGTAAGGTTTCGGAATTTTCATTTTGCCTGGGGGGTGGGGGGGATGGGGATCAAATCGAGGTAGAATTTTTATATATATTTTTTTTTTTACATATATTTGACATGTTTAATCATCCTGCCTTCAAGAACTTCCCTAATATCTTATGCTGCAATAGCTTTAAACCATGATCATTTAGAAAATGATTGGTTTGTTTTGTGTATGTGTAAAATGGTTTCAAAATTTGAATTTTCATATGGATGGCAAAAAGGGGCTGGAAAAATATGGCACCTCCCTAACCCTGGTGGTCATGATTTGTACAAACTTGAATCTACACCTCTTGAGAATATTTCCATATTAATCATGCTCTTGGTGTTCCTGAAAAGAAGAACTTTAAAGATGTGTTTCCTTTTATTCCTAAATAAAACTTTGATCCCTAATTGTGGCCTGACCCTAGCCTGAGGTGATGATTTGAAAAAGTAGAAATATGTCTATAGGACATGAATGTCCCGCCAGATGTGTATTACTAATGGTACATTAAACAAGAGGCCCATGGGCCACATCACTCACCTGAGTACTGACGCTAAGAAAAAGTAGAAATTGGTTTATTATTGAAAAGTTAAAATCCAAAAGTAATCCCATGATCAATCATGGATTTGCTTTTCTTCAAAGAATTTTCCCATATATTTCTATGTAAAACTTTGGTCGGCCATTTTGGCCCCGCCCTACCCCCTGGGGTCATGATTTGTACAAATTTGAATCTACACTACCTGAAGATGCTTCCATATAAATATGATGAATTATGAATTTGTCATTCTTGAGAAAAAGATTTTTAAAGAATTTTCCCATAAATTTCTATGTAAAACTTTGGTCGGCCTTTTTGGCCCCGCCCTACCCCCAGGGTCATGATTTGAACAAACTTGAATCTTCACTACCTGAGGATGCTTCCATATAAATTTGATGAATTATGGCTTTGTTATTCTTGAGAAGAAGATTTTTAAAGAATTTTCCTATATATTTCTATGTAAAACTTTGGTCAGCCATTTTGGCCCTGCCCTACCCCCGGGGGTCATGATTTGAACAAATTTGAATCTACACTATCTGAGGATGTTACTCCATAAGTTTCATCTTTCCTGGCACAGTGGTTCTTGAGAAGAAGATTTTTAAAGAATTTTCCAATATATTTCTATATAAAACTTTGGTCGGCCATTTTGGCCCTGCCCTACCCCCGTGGGTCATGATTTGAACACATTTGAATATTCACTACCTGAGGATGTTAACCCATAAGTTTCATCTTTCCTGGCACAGTGGTTCTTGAGAAGAAGATTTTTAAAACATGCCACCAAATTTTCATTAATTCCCAATTATCACCCCTTGAATGAGGGCATGGCCCTTCATTTGAAAAAACTTGAATCCCCTTCACCCAAGGATGCTTTGTGGCAAGTTTGGTTGAAATGGCCCAGTGGTTCATGAGAAGAAGTCGAAAATGTGAAAAGTTTACAGACAGCTAGACAGACAGACGGATGCCGGACAAAATATGATCAGAAAAGCTCACTTGAGCCTTCGGCTCAGATGAGCTAAAAACTAAAAACTAAAATTTGTATTTGTGTATAAAGTTTGATGAAAATATCTTAAACAGTTTTTTTTCAGAATTGAAACTAAAATATAAATAAATTGAATATAGATAATAAATTCTCATCAAATTATGTATAAGTGCATGTTAAACATAAAAATGTCTTAAATTATTTCTTAAAACTAAGCAAAATACATATTAAAGAGGAGGGAGGTCAAGGTCACAGGAATGTGCAAGATGAAGTTTTTGATGCAGCTGAATAGCTCTCACTAATACATATTAGCTTATTATGTTTGATAAAAATATCTTGAATGATTTAATGAAACTGAGCTTAACACTTTGTTTTAAGAAAAGAGAAGTCAAAGGAAAGGTTGTGGTCAAAATGTTGTTCTAGCTGAAAAGCTTACATCAGTGTGAATTTACTATTATCATATGAATTTTGATAAAAATATAATTAATGGTTTATTTGAAACTTAGATAAACACATATTTTAAAAAGTGAGGTCAAGGTCAAAAGAAAATTCAAGGTCAAAATAAGTTAATGCAATAATAGCTCTCATCAGTATGTATTAGCATATGAAGTTTGATTAATATATCTTGAACTGTTTATTCAAAACTGATCTAGTCTAAGACAGTGAGGTCAAGATCACAGGAAATGTCAAGGTAAAAAAGAGTGAAGCATTGTAAAGCTTTAATTGCTTACATCAGTATGTATCATCATGTGAAGTTTCATTACACAACTTGAATCATTATGGTTTCTCTAAAATAAAGCTAAACACTAATTTTAAGAAAAGTTAAGTAAAGGTCAAAGGAAAGTAAAGGTAAACAAGATGTGTTTGTGAAACACTATGTGCCCGGTGGAAACAAAGTTCAAAAAATCTATTTTTAGCATATTGGTCACAGTCAAGGTCACAAGGTCACTGACCGTGGTGTCATATGAAAGAACTTAATCAGTGGAGTATGCATCCCAAATATGAAGTCCCTATCTACTATGGTTTAAAAGTTATGGCCAAAAGTGTAAAAAGCTATTTTTAGCATATAGGTCACAGTCAAGGTCATTGACCATGGTGTCATTATAAGAATTTAATCAGTGGAGTATGCATCCTAAATATGAAGTTCCTATCTCCTATGGTTAAAAAGTTATGGCAAAAAGTGTAAAAAGCTATTTTTAGCATCTAGGTCAAGGTCAAGGTCACAAGGTCATTGACCATGGTGTCATTTGAAAGAACTCAATCAGTGGAGTATGCATCCCAAATATGAGGTTCCTATCTCCTATGGTTCAAAAGTTATGGCAAAAAGTGTAAAAAGCTATTTTTAGCATATAGGTCACAGTCAAGGTCACAAGATCATTGACCTTGTTTTCAACTGAAAGGGCTTTATTAGAGGAGTATGCATACCAAATATCAAGTTCCTATCTCCTATGGTTAAAAAGTTATGACAAACAGTGGAAAAAGCTATTTTTAGCATATAGGTCACAGTCAAGGTCACAAGGTCATTGACCTTGATGTCATTTGAAAGGACTTTAATAGTGGAGTATGAATACCAAAAATGAAGTCTCTATCTCTTATTGTTCAAAACTTATGGCCAAGGTTAAGTTGAAAACAGACAAACAGACAAAAAGACAAACAGACAAACAGATAAATAGACAAACAGACAAACAGACAGGACAAAAACAATATATGCCCGGGATCTATTGATCCGGGGGCATAAAAAATATTGCCACAGTTGGATAGTTTACATCAGTATATGCATCAGCATATATGAACTTTGATAAAATATCTAGAAAGTAATTTCTTTGAGCTCGATGGAAAGACAGATGGAAGGGTGGAGGACGGACATGACAAAAACTAATACATGTATTCCTAATCATGGCGTAGCATAAAAAACTTGAATATACATTATATGAGGATGTTTCCATATCAAGATTATACATGCAAATTCAAAGAATTGTGGTCCTTTGCTTTCTGTGTTTAAGTGAATGGGATGCCATAATTTATGGCAGATTGTGTATCAAATATGCATCCCTATCATATGTCACTTTATGAAAATTAGGTCAAAGGGGGGAAATCATCGTATGCTCGAAATATTTTGTTGCAGGTAAAGTACATGTCAAATATGAAAGACCCATCTCTTTTCAATCAAAAGTTATATACGTGTATATATAAATATATAATATAATATTTTTGAAAAGTAGGTTAAACTTCTAGGTCAAGAAAGTCAAAAGTCATGATATATTTAGAAAAGTCTTTTCAGATGTAATATACATGTATAATTTAAATGCCATATCTTTTCTCTTTCAAAATGATTAATTTAAAATGTTATTTTTTGGAAAGTAGGTAAAATTTTGAGGTCAAGGTCTCACTTGGGTTAAAAAATCATAGTACATTTAGAAAGTTTTGTGGTAATGTACATGTGAAATATGAAAGCCCTATCTCATATTATTCAAAAGTTATGATCAAGGTTAAATTTATTGTGACAGATGCACATACTGTCAAAGATGGCCAGACTGACAGACAAATAAGATTTAATGTTCCCTCCCTTTCCCCCAAAACGGGGGACAATAATGCCCTTGCTGTTCTTGAGAAGAAGATTGATGATGGAAAAAATCCCCTGCATATTTCTTAACGCAAATCAATATTGTGTTTTTATGTCATTTAATTGTTTGTTTGTTGTTAAACATCCCTCTCAGGAATTTTTCACTCAAATGGAGACACCCCCACTTGAAAAATAATGAGGACAAGTCGGATTTGAGGTCAACATTCATTTTAGGAGTTTTCAACCATTAAGACGTAAAGAGACAGGAACTCGATCCTTCCCCTCACCCCATCCCAGACCCCTGTTTATATTCATGACATGTATGCAAACTACTGCTTGTTTTACATTTTTAAAAAAATATGTTAATAGCCTATATACAAATACTTTAATGTGGTCCATCTCTTTGAATGATTTTCATTCCTAATTCTAGGAGGATAGGTTGATGAATGAAATGTCAAGCAATCTTATCATTGATGCACTTTTATTTCATTTAATGCAGTCATATTGTGAACATTTCCAGTTAGAATCATTAGAAGAGTGAGGATGACCTCCAGGGGGTTCAAAACCTTTATACCATTAAATTTACATAACATAATAACACAAAAAGCGCAAAATTATGTATGGTCAAATGGAAAAAGTTTCCCACTATTTAGGAGTCACATGATCATTTGCCATTACTGTTTACAGGGACTGGAAGTGTATCTTTCTATCCCCGCCCCCCCCCCCCCCCCGAATTTGCAGGACTATAATATAAAAAAGACTTTGGATGCCCTCCACCCTAGAAAACAGACACCACCATAACTTCTCCTTTTATTTGCTTCTCAGGAAATTCTGGTCTGGAAGTCCCCCCTCCCTCTCAGAAAAAAATTCTGTTTTTTGTAACTGAATGTAACGTCGATAACGGGCGATAACTCTTTAGAATGTGAAATTCGTCTCATTGCAGCATCGGATGACCTTTGATCCTTTAAACTTTAACCTAACCAGTTGCATTTCAGACTATTTTACCCAAATCTATACCAAAACGTGTACTTACCGACTGCCATAGCTCCAACTTCATGAAATATAATCCAATTAAACACAAAATAATTCCAACTGACATACATGCAATGATGTGTACACAACACTAGGCCTAGTACTGCACGTGCAGTGCTATCTAAAAATGATTATGGTAAAACTAGTACTTAAGTTAGGTACGTGACGCAAGCCCAATGTGATGCAGGTCTTCATATACATTTACAGTATAAGAACAAATTTAAAATTATTATTTACAAAAGATGTTTTATCTTAACTTTGCCATCTAGGCCTATTTCCAAAAACAGGAAAATAGAGTGTGTTTGCGTGTGTGTGTGTTGATGGGAGAAGGGTGGGGGTTGACTAAATTGATTGGGTATACATGGTATATGGCAGCTTTCAAGGTGTTTCTGCCTAATCAAGTATAAAAAAGTTTGTACATTTTGGAAAAAATAATCAAAAACACTTTAAACTAATTTGAATAATATTTGTTGTTGATCTATATGAGAAAATAGATTTAAAAAGTTCCAATTATGGGCCAAAAATTTACCCCCCCCCCCTTGTTTCAAACCTAATTTACATCATTAATTGAATTCTGTTGTTTAATTTCAGACTGGTAATGAATTATGAATATGAAATACATGTACCTATAAGATCGAGGCCCATGGGTCACATGTTCACTTGTGAATATTATGCTCAATTTGATGAATACATGGAGGCCCTAGCTATTATGTAAATTATCAAATTATACTGACTTTTTCTTTGGTAAAGCCTAATTTTAGAGGAGTGTGCATTTAGAGGCAAACACCTTAGTGCGGGTATTACTGTCTCATGACAGCATCTAGTTTAAAAAATGCGACACCTCTTACATTTTTTTTTCTTTTCAAGTAAGATTTTGGTACACAAGCAAACTATACTAAGATATACAAAATTCTGTCTGTCCATTTTTGATTTCAGCAGTCATGGTTGCTATGGTTATTACTATAAATAAATTTTCTGTGAGTTCGTTCAGAATGCTTTTACATCTAGTCATGTACTAAGTTAAAGTTATTGAACAATTATTTTGGGTATCACTAGATATTCTGATGGGCGGTGATGAGTTAGCGCTAGTTGGTTGCGCTGAAAAAACTACCAAATTAATGAAAACAAACCTTTCAGAGACTGGTTTCTTGTTTACAATTTTTTTATGAGGTGGGGTGGGGTATGTTAAAATATTTATAATTTTGTATGAAATTACTTGTTTATTAATAGCTATATTCCATACAGTTTATAAATTTTATTTTATTGTAGATGTCCAGCCTTAGTAGACTTGTCCATTTTGTACACATTAGCAATTCCAATTTATGAGGGGATTCTTACCTTGTTTGTCATACTCAACTTTGGACTTGCTACTTTTATGGATCCGGGATATTATCCCAGAGGTAAATTTTGCCGAGTTTTCTTCCTTTCAGCACAACACTTGGTAAAACAAAATTTTGGAAGTTTTTCTAAATTTGTTAAACTAAAACATATATTTAGCAAAATCTGATTCATTCTTAAACCTATGATTGTGCTGGTATTGCTTGTGTATGAGCGGTCATTTTCCAGCATTTTGCAAAGTTAACAATGTTTGACATTTAGAACTAGCATTCTGAGAGTATTGCATAAGCAGTACATGTCCCCTACCGTTCTCCTTTTTCTTTAGGATGTCATTTTATAATATGCAAAAGTTATAAATGTCCAAAGTAAAACTGCTTGATATTAAAATTTAAGTAAAACTGCTTGATATTAAAATTTTGAGATTGTGCATGCCTTAAACCTAAAAAAATAATCCACATAAAGATGAAAATTCAACCCATTATGATTTTTTCAATGTCTTTTTTTTTACGCTTCATATTTACCATGTTGACCTTTGGAATTTAGCGCAGCACAAACCCGATCTTAAAGCATTATGAAAAATTAATATGCCATGATTCTGTCAAAAATCATTGAAGTGAAACGATATTCAAATTTGATCTGTAACTCATCAAGATACACTCACATACCAAAATTCGACTCAACATCTGGAAGTGTTTAGAAATAAAAGTGCAGAAAAC
>NW_026940147.1:0-9897 GCF_032062105.1 Saccostrea cuccullata
TTTTTTTTAAAATAATTCATTAGTAAATAGATCTGATATGTATTAAATACTTACGACAAAAACGTCTTTTATCCGATAAGATTTAATAATTTAAATGAGCAAAATTAAAATCAAAAGTAGAGACAACCAGGGAATAAATTCATGAAAGCGTTTTCTTTCTTAGTGGTATTATAGTCTATTGAACCTATTTTTATGTCAAATATAATTATAGGATTATGAAACATGTATGTACATGTACACATTAAAAGAGGGTTTTTTCCTTGGGCACGAGCACGATTATATTGAATTTCGGGGCACCTTATAATTTTATTTTAAATATCTGTATAATTAAATTACAATTGTTGAAATAAACTAGTAATATTTCAAAAGAAAATTGATTTAATTTGCTAATATAAAGAAAATTAAAGACTTCAAAGACGCCGACATCGTTCGAGGTCCACACTGCCCCGTACATGTTTTGCGGGAAAAACTCCTGGCCTGTACTGTACGTTTGACCACAAACACAACCAGTTGATCTAATTTATAGCAAATAAGAAAATCGTCTCACACTCTGTCTAGTTGTTATAAAGTTGTATTTTGCTTCGAGTAGTTTCCTTATTTTCACAGTTGAAGGCCCAGACGCATATGCATGATACTTGATAATGGTGTTTCGAACAGGCAGACAAAACCTCCGTCCTCCTTTCACAGGCGCCGTAGCGAGAAATAAACCAGAATGACTTATTTGGTCATAACATGATTCAAAAATGGTTTGCATAATTAACCAAAGAACGGTACGGTTTGTTTCTTGCACGGAACGGTACGCTTTGTGGACGGTACGGTACGCTTTGAGAACGGAACGGTTCGCTTTGAGAACGGTACGGTACGCTTTGTGCACGGAACAGTACGCTTTGTTCACGGTACGGTACGCTTTCTACACGGAACGGTTCGCTTTGTGCACGGAACGGTACGTTTTGTTCACGGTACGGTACGCTTTCTGCACGGAACGGTACGGTTCGTTTTCAGGTGTAGTAGCACGGTTTAGGGTCTGTAATATCTTAAGAACATGTATCCTAATAATCTAAGATTAATATGTTTTTGAACAGTACCAAACAATATTGTACCTCTATCAATAATTTTGAATTTTGATTGGTTGAAATCCCATGCTTCCCCCTGTCTCAAAAACAGGACCTCACCAATGATAGCTATTTCCACCATGAACCACAGCACAAAGCGTGGAACCCTGGGATAGCTTCTGTAGCAGACCTCAGCCAGGTGCATTCCTGTCACCACCCCCAGGCGCGCCGACAGCCTCTGCATCAGAAGACCCAGAAACGTGGCCGACATCAGTATCCATAGCAACTGTAACATATACAAACAGACGTCAGTATCCATAGCAACTATAACATTAATACATAGAGGTCAGTATCCATAGCAACTATAACATGAATAAACAGATGTCAGTATCCATAGCAACTATAAAAAAAATAAACAGACGTCAGTATCCATAGCAACTATAAAAAAATAAACAGACATCAGTATCCATAGCAACTATAACATAAATACACAGAGGTCAGTATCCATAGCAACTATAACATAAATACACAGACTTCAGTAACTATAGCAACTATAACATAAATACACAGATGTCAGTATCCATAGCAACTATAAAAAAATAAACAGACTTCAGTATCCATAGCAACTACAACATAAATACACAGACTTCAGTATCCATAGCAACTATAACATGAATACACAGATGTCAGTATTCAAAGCAACTATAACATATTACATAGACATCAGTATCCATAGCAACTGTTATGATATATGCTTGCATCAGTATCCAAAGCAACTATAACAAAATAAGCTGCAATCAGTATCCATGGTAACTATTACAAAATAAGCCAATGTCTCCATAGCAACTAAAACAGATATGTTAACATTGGTACAGTCTGTATGAGTATCCATAGCAAATATAAGTTTTTTTTTTAAATTCACCCTTAGCTTTATTATAATATTTTATTAACTTCCCTGTAGCTTCATTGTCAAGTCGCTTTAGCCCAAGTTTCTCAATGCAAGTTTACACTAACTAAAATGCTTTCAAATCAATTTCATATTTGGATGAGTAAAAAGAAACAGCAAATGTTAATATCATTGGTTATAAGCAAATCTTAAAATGTCATATATTTTTTAAATAAATTGTCATATTTTTTAATCTAATTGATTCTCTAATTACTCTAAAGCTCGTTAATACTAATGAGATACTGACCTTGAACTGAGCGACAGATCCGGAACGGAGATCTGACTCAATATTCCCTATCCAGATAGGCAATACTCATAAGGAACCCTGGACCAGTGAAGGCCCAGAGTTTTCTAAAGCTGAACACTGGATGCTGAAAATCAGAGAAATATGAACAGCATTAAATATTTCAGAGTTGATAATCCAATCTGAGCAATGCATATTTCATCTCTTAATCTTTTATTTGAAAGAACATTTTCCTCAATGAGTCATTAAAGTTAAAGAAAAGGTGGGAAAATATTATTTTGGTGGGGGAGTAGGGGTGGAAGATGGGGGGAGGAAGGATGAATATTTCCAAAAGTAAAAAGATGTGTATGAGAAAAAAAAAAACGCAGCAAAACAAGTCAAATAGGTTAATATTGTTTCACATTTTGTTTCTGGACTACATTCTGTATACTGATTGAGTGAGCCTTACCTCTTCATCCTCGGGTATGGGGATTTTGTTGTTGAAGTGATTGAATGAGTCTTACCTCTACATCCTCCGGTATGGGGATTTTGTTGTTGAAGTGATTGAGTGAAGTCTTACCTCTTCATCCTTTGGTATGGGGATTTTGTTGTTGAAGTGATTGAGTGAGCCTTACCTCTTCATCCTCCGGTATGGGGATTTTGTTGTTGAAGTGATTGAGTGAGCCTTACCTCTACATCCTCTGGTATGGGAATTTTGTTGTTGAAGTGATTGAGTGAGCCTTACCTCTTCATCCTCCGGTACTGGGATTTTGTTGTTGAAGTGATTGAGTGAGTCTTACCTCTACATCCTCTGGTATGGGGATTTTGTTGTTGAAGTGATTGAGTGAGCCTTACCTCTACATCCTCCGTATGGGATTTTGTTGTTGAAGTGATTGAGTGAGCCTTACCTCTACATCCTCTGGTATGGGAATTTTGTTGTTGAAGTGATTGAGTGAGCCTTACCTCTTCATCCTCCGGTATGGGGATTTTGTTGTTGAAGTGATTGAGTGAGTCTTACCTCTACATCCTCTGGTATGGGGATTTTGTTGTTGAAGTGATTGAGTGAGCCTTACCTCTACATCCTCTGGTATGGGGATTTTGTTGTTGAAGTGATTGAGTGAGCCTTACCTCTTCATCCTTTGGTATAGGGATTTTGTTGTTGAAGTGATTGAGTGAGCCTTACCTCTTCATCCTCCGGTATGGGGATTTTGTTGTTGAAGTGATTCAGTGAGTCTTACCTCTACATCCTCGGGTATGGGGATTTTGTTGTTGAAGTGATTAATGAGCCTCGACGGATAGAAATCGACCTTATCGTATGCAACGTCATAATGAGAAAAAAGCGATTTCCCGGTATTTTTACTACACATGGTTTTCACGTTAAGGAATGTTTTAGACATCATCATCTGCAGTTCAAAGATTTTTTCTTTAAAAAATCGGATCATTTTAAACATGTACTAATAAAATAAACAAATTTTAAATGTATTCCCCTTCGTAGAGCCGTATTCTTTATTGTTACCATGGTTCAATGTAAACACAGGCCAGAGGAATGCCGAGTCCGATCTACACTTTTTTTTTTTCAAACAGCAGAAGACGTAAGGCCATATCTTACACCAGATAAAGAATAAAATGGTAGACATATAGCAAAGAAAAAATGGCATGTTGCATTACTTAGCAAGTACAGAATATATTTTTTTGTAGTTTAGAGTATAAATTTTAGCCAGAGGAGACGTAATTTGGCACAGAATATCGCACTAGTAGTAGCCTACTGATGCAGTAAATAGCCGAGTGTGTGAATTCATCGTGTGGACGTGTATTCAATCATTCACAATTAAATTCGCAATATCATATTAGATATACCATAATGTTTCATGTTTTTGAATGAATTCACGTGTAATTTCAAATTTATCACAGGAATTTACCAAGCAACCAAAAACAATAGGCTAATGATAGGCATATCGATCAGTACAAAATGTACATAGGCCACGATTGAACAACTTTTAAAACGCATTTCAGGCACGTAGTATCCGGGGGGGGGGGGGCAGGGGTGAAAGAAAGTTTGCCCTGGAAAAAGTTAGCCACTCCCCCCCCCCCCCCCCCCCACGAAATAGGATTTTCGAGTTTGGGTAATATTCTCTTTTTTTTTTTTTTGGCTTGTCAACTTTTTTTTAGGTAAGTAAAAAAATTTTCTCAGGTTGGCCCCCAACTTTCAAAAACGATGCTACGTGCCTGCATTTTTCTAACTATAATGTTAAGAGATATCAAGAAACAAGTAATACTGGTAATGTGTAAGGCAATTTCTTCTTATATCAGTAATTCTCAAACAGAAAAACGTAATTCTGAAGCGACTGGAATGTGCCAGTTGCTTCCCTTTGACGCAAAAAGAGGCTCAACACGGGGAATCATTTCCTTAAAAAAAGATGTTTTCCTCTCCGTTACCAGTTTTTCAGGTAATTTTCTTAAATATTTCACTCCTTATTTTGAAAGTTTATAAAAAAAAAAATACCGGCGATGGATTATCTATGATTTTTAAATTTCTTTAACTTGGCTGGCGAAAATGTAAAAAAGATGGGCCCGGTTTGTAAAACATATCCTTCTATGTCATTAATATTATAAAGAGTTGTAAACCAAAAAAAAATACTCTAAAGTCGGATGTATATAGTTTTGTGAGAGATGTTCTTAAATATTCAGCATAATGTTAAGTATTTTGAACCCCGTTAATACCAAACTTTTCAAAAATCATCTTGAGCAGGATTTCTCTTGTTCATGAATAACAAGAATATGGTTTCGTTTTGTACTAAGACTTTTCAATTATAACACCAAAAAGTTCTCTACATTATTAAATTCTTCTTTTAAAGAGAGGGTGGATACCCACAACAGACAACCATATTATAAATCTCCTTTTTTTTATTTGATTTAAATAATTATGAAATGTCTATAATTTTATATGTGTTGTGTTGGAATGTGTTAGAAACAGGATTATTTTTTTTTGGGGGGGGGGGGGCTTCTTTAGTCAGCATATATGTATTTAAATCAAGCTACTTTGCTGGCTAAATATAATTTATTTTAGAATCCTAAGCACCCAAGCTGAATCCGACTATCTAATTTATAGCATTATTTTTTCTCTTTTTAATTGGTTTAACTGCATTTCCTAATAAAATAATTATCAAGACATTCTCAGTACAGTCTATACGTAATCAATGCTGTTTTTAACATTTACATGTAGTTCGTTTGCAGTAAAAGAAAGAAAATGTTCCACGTGGTTTTATATCGTAATTCAACAAAGCCCTTGTTTTTCTTTTTCTTTCCCTCAATGCATTTCTAATACTCCAGGTATATATTAAAGAATTTATATTTTTTGCATTTCTGAAATTCATATTGATATCCCTTCATTTTTTCTGTTGATAAAAGTATTTTGTATACGTTATGTAAATTCTCTTTTTCAAATGCATTAGAATGTTGCGTTACAAATAAACTATACTATCATCGTCGGAAGTCGCCCGCGTGGTGCAGTGGTTATGAGCGTCTGCTCTAGAGTCGCGAAGTAAGGAGTCAATCCTTACATCGCGTGTTCGAATCCCACTGTGGGACGTGGAGACCGGTCATTCGGATGAGACCGTATAAACCGAGGTCCCGTGTCGCAGTAGGTGCTGGCACGAAAAAGATCCCTCCCTGCTCAATGGCCCTAAGTGCCGAGTATAGGACAAAAATTTGCAGCTCTCCACCGGCAAGTGGTGGCGTCTCCATATGAGTGAAAAATTCTCGAGAGGGACGTTAAACAATATACAATCAATCATCGTCGGAAACCCACGAGTGATCTCGTCTTTACTTATCACCCGGTGATGAGTAAAGATGAGATCATCCTTGGGTATCCGATGATGATTAACTTTATGATAAAAGGAACAAAAAAAAATAATAATAAATCATCTGTCTTCCGCAAATCGTCCACAAATAATGCATGCATATTTATTGAGTCGAGAATTTCAGCCAATGCATGTGTATACAATTTTGTTTCCCGTGACTTTCCGCTACATGTTAATATAAATCTTATTCTTCTAAAATAAGGTGGGGTTTCTCACATACAAAGTTAATTAATAATGTACGAACGATGCATGATTATTATTTTATTTAACAATATTAGATTTAAGAGAACTTTAGATTATTTACATCAAATTGAATTTTAAAGTAAAATTTTGTACATTATGAGATATTTTCTTGATGAATACAGAGAGAAATCCTTTTAAAGGGTTTACATATTTTTGAAATTATAATCCGTCGTATGAAACGTTAAATAGTTCCTTTTAAAATATGTTAAGATTATCAACTACATGTATTTTGCATGCAACAGATAAAAAATTCCCGCCGATAATGGCTGAAATCTTGCCGACTCGGCGCTTAGCAAATTCAATCAATCAATAAGTCGTACATGTATATTGTTTAACATGATATTCTATTTAATTATTTATTTTTCTACATTATGGATAATAGACATTTGATGAAAAGACAATTTGTTTTTTACAAGGAGGGGGGGGGGTAATAGTTTAAAGACATAGTGGTTATTTTTTTTTGTCGATCTATCCGTCCAATTACAACCAAGCGAGAATGATATGGAGGAAAAGAGGGAGTATATGAACTAGCTATTTGAAGGTGAATGTGGCTGCAGTAGAAAGGTTTTAGGAGGGAAAATCCTAATAAAATGAGCTTACTTTTAGACACAAGGCTAGTATCACACCATGTTTGATTTCACTATATATGTACAGATCGATTTATTACATAAGAATAATCATAGAAGCTTGATTTAAGTTATGATTTTATTGGCTGCATGGTTCATGTATTTTCTGTAAGAAACCAGCCTAAGGTATTTCTGAGATCGAATTCGAATCCCTGTAAATTTTGACTCGATTTCATTTGTTCCCTTTTTTCCTTTACATGGTGATTACGTAAAATCAAACAGTGTGTGTTAACTAACTTGCATGTTTTAGAATACATGCTTCATCAAACATAAAAGCAGCATAGTGTAGATCTATATTTTGTTTATTGGAAGTTCAGTTGTTCATATAGACGAAGCTATCGGTACGAAAGACAGAAAAGTAGAAATTTAATTTTTTTGGGGGGGGGGGAGTATTCGTTTTTTAAAGGATTTAAAATACAGTTAACACAGTTTTTGGGATTGTACATCATGATCATCTGTTTTTGTCATATATTAAGCAATTCTTAATTAACTTAGACAGGATGACCAGTTGGATTGCTACGCGTTGACAGGTGCCTTACCGAACAACTGAGAATAAACCATGACGTCACAATTGTGAAAAACCACGATATGCTCAAAATTAATTTTGCAAACATACCAATTTCAAAATGTAATAACTTTGTTATAAAAGAAGATATTTTGATTCCGTTTTCAGTTTTTGTAATGGTTTTACGAGGACTATTAAAAAACACAAAAATCTCAAATTCGATAAATTTTGCCATAAGGTCGATTTCTATCCGTCGAGGCTTTTATCACACATATTTAATTCCCAAACATTTAATTTTCTCTGTAATTGATCACACTTGAAAGGTGAAATTTGAAAGTAAATATCTCTCTTTTTGCAAAAATAAAAAATCTAGCAAATATACGATCCCTTCAGACGTCTTTAATGTACCATTTCAGTGTATTGATATAATTGCCATACTTTCTTAAACTTTGCATGGACAATTTTTGTAGACCCATAAAAAATCGAGTTTTTTGTGTATCTGCGCATGCGCGGACTCTTTTTTCGGAGTCTTTTTCAGTCTCAATTTCTTACTTCCGTTAACTTCGTTTTTGGAGTTTGTCTAGACTGATAACCGACTAGGTACACAATTCATGCCATGTTACAGTAGCATGA
Organism: Saccostrea cuccullata; assembly: GCF_032062105.1. Classification (NCBI taxonomy): domain Eukaryota; kingdom Metazoa; phylum Mollusca; class Bivalvia; order Ostreida; family Ostreidae; genus Saccostrea; species Saccostrea cuccullata. The sequence goes on from NW_026940147.1 coordinate 8,089, forward strand.
GTAAAGCATAATATGACTAACCCACATTCATATCACACCTTGTACTGCTGTACTACACATCACGCACAGTTCTGGTTTGGTGTCATAGCTTTATTGCAAAGCTCTAATATTTGTCATGTTTTAGAGCACCATCTTAATGTATATATAAAAATATACACAGTAACACATATGTACACAGTCACCATTTTATTATGCATTGCATGGTCAGAGACTTGATCATGCAATTTGATATATAACCATAATAATAATTTTGATGTAGGAAATGAGAGATATAATATTTTTTTAACTTGATCTGTCTTGGGACCTGGTCGGTGTACTCTATATAAAAGCTTCACAATACCTTTACATTTCAAGTTATTTCCGCAATATTATCAGCAATGAACACAATCAAAACACTGACAGTGAGTGGGTGAGTGACGAAACATTTTGCTGAATGACAGTTACGCAATTTTGTGAATAACGATCCCGACTTTTAAATGACTTCCTATTTTCGCTTGAACTTCGCACGCACTCGGAGTTCCTCGGATGGCTCGTACCTCGCACATAATGAATGGAGGGTAGCGGAGTTAGCCGAGGATTGCCGATTCCTTCGCACGCTAACCGAGGATTGCCGATTGACTCGGCGGCAAGTGCGAGAGACATCCGAGTTGTCCTAGTGCAAAACCACGCAGACGTTGCATTGAAAGTCGTTGCATGAAAGGCAAGATCGAGGAAAAGACAACGAAACCAGCAGCTAGGCCTTTTGATTTTGAAAAACGACATTTTTGTGGGAACTACACAGTACAATACATGTATTAACAGCTGTAGTTGATAATGAAAGTAAGGTTTGTTCACGGTAATCGGTAAACTCGCACGAACAAGGAAGTGGGTTTGTTTATTCGGCCATTTTGGGACAGATCTCATAAGATCTGATTCAATCTCTTGATTTAGCTATGCTGTAGAACTGTAGCTCTCCTAACAAAATAATTTGATAGACCGGAGAGCGACAGTGCCACTAGATAGAACACAGGGGCTTGTCACGAAATATTTATCTTCTTTTAATAAAGTTACCCCTACTATAAAAATACACAAGGGAGGAATCTAAAAATAGGAAATTCGCTACCACAAATTTTGACCGGACTTTCTATCTTGTTTCTGGGCGACTTTCGTTGCGGACCAAATAGGAGTGAGTGGAGTATAGATTCAATTTTAATATTTTTCAGTCAAATTCTAATCAACGCGTACCGTTAGTCAGGCCAAACAAAAAAATAACTTTGTTTACTGTTACATGCTGAAATAAAATAGGGTCGGTAGGTAGGAATTTTTTTTATTTTATTGAATATTTTTAATACACAAATTTACATGAATTGGTTGAATTTCTAAACAGTTTTACCATTGTATGGTGCCTTTATACTTTCGTTTGGCTTCAAATATGGGTGGTTTCTTGCCAACTGTCTTAGGGGTGTGCAATTAAAAAAAATCAAGTACTAGCCCACAGGCTTACAGTAACAGCAATAAAGGTACTAGCCCAAAGTTAAAAGTGAGCAGTCCAAATATAGGGGCAAAATATTGTAAAAACAAATATTGTAAAAAGTTCATTGTTGAGAAAGTCAGGGTCCTAAGCCATCCATTTTAAAGTTGAAGTTTAAAAATTTTAAGAAATTATATTATCTTTTCTTTTCTGAACATATTGTACCAGCAGTGTAGCTTATCTAAAATGAAGCAAAATCATTTTATTTTCATTTCAAACCATTAAATACAATTGATATATATTAAAGTTTAACCACATAACACTTAGCTATTAGTCGATTGGGTACCGTAAATAATGGA
>NW_026940148.1:0-9848 GCF_032062105.1 Saccostrea cuccullata
TGGAAAAGTGTGTATTTACTTAATTTGTTCTTTCGGATCTATACAATATCTTTTACAGTAGTGTAGTTAAATGTAATTTGAAAAAAAAAAAAACTTTTTACAATGCACGTGTGAATAAAACTAGGAACTATGGAAGCACTGTGTATAAACAGAATCGTATGTGGTAATGTTTAGAAAAGAACCTAATGATATGTTTCCAATACAACTTTTTTATGCAGAAATGTTGATTTAAATGACTCTTCGATTCTCTCTTAAATTATTTTTATATTGTATTTCTGTTTATCGGGTTTATTTATAGGGGAAAATATCTATAACAAGAATAGATATGGGTTACCCCATATCCAAAGATATTCGACTGTTAGATTTAATATGTTTAACAGTGTTTATAATGACGTTAATAAAAAAAAACTGCACTGTCTAATTATGGAACTGTTGTAAATATCGTGATTCCATAGCATTACGGTCACCCAGTCTCCTAATATGGAACGCCGTCACTGCCTTATAGCAGAACACAACAATTGCATTGTGTCAACCTTACATTACATTATGTCAACTCTTTATGACATTTACTCACACTACTATTGTATTGTGTCAACCTTCAACTATATTATGTCAACTCTTTATGACATTATCCCACAATACTATTGCATTATGTCAACCTTGCACTATATTATGTCAACTCTTTATGACATTATCCCACAATACTGTTGCATTATGTCAACCTTCCATTATATTATGTCAACTTTTTATTACATTAGCCCACAGTACTATTGCATTATGTCAACCTTCCATTATATTATGTCAACTCTTTATGACATTAGTCCACACTACTATTGCATTGTGTCAACCTTTCATTACATTATGTCAACTCTTCATGACAATTACACACACTACTATTGCGTTATATCAAATTTCAATTACATTATGTTTAGTCTTTATGGCATTAACTTGCACTTTAATTACATTGCGCCAATCTTCCATTGCATTATATAATTATATCAGCTCTTTATGACATTAAGTCAAAACAATTTTACGTGGTGTAAAAATGTTTTTATATATTTTCAACTCATTATTACATTATGTGCACTCTCTACTATTTGGTCTAAGTAGTTCAATACATGATGTGAATTTATCTTTAACTCAATATCAAGTCGTTATAATACGATGTCAGAATTTCATTACATGACCTGAAAAAATTGTCACATGTGGTCAATTCTTTTACTACTTTATGCCCTCAATATGCTACATGACGACGTGAATCAATTTCATGATGTGAATTTGCCCTTACTTTTTGACAAATCGTTATTACGTTATGTCATTGTGTCTTTACATTGTGTCAAAAATGCTAAGCCTCTTGTCAGCATACATGTATCTTAGGCTATTTCATCTCATATCAGATGTGAAAAGCTCATGTCATACTGTGCGCACTCTTCTACATTATGTTGATTCACTATTACGTTATGCGAACACGGGTATCCTCGGCCTTTATATGAGCATAACGTATTTTCCGCATTCCGAAAGCACTAAAAATGGCGGGAGAGAAAACTGTCATAAAATAAATTCTCAGCGATTTGGGAATTGCATCTTTAAATGAAAACATTAAGCGAAAAATGATTGACAATCTTGAAACGTGCAAAGCCTTAACACTGCGACTGTGAATTAAAGTCACGCGTCGAAATTCAATGGCGTTTACTTTTATCTGATAATTAAATAAATCAAATATGAGTCGTGCAGCATTTTTTTTTCTTTTGAATTGCTTTTTTTTTATGAAAATCTTAAACTTCTGATCTTACTCAGAACACTGTCATAAGTTTTTTTTATCAGTCTTTAGCTCTCCTGTTTTAAAGTGTAAACACATCGATCGTATAACACACGTGCACTGGCGGGTTGGGGAGGGGGGGGGGGGCAGAAATCCCGCCCTGCCATCTTTAGTCACCAAAATATACATAAAATTAATAAATTTATTAGTTTTACGTTGTAGGTCATTGCATTACTTTCACATTAAGCACATTAAGTTTAGCTGAATTAAATTGAAAACTTTTTCTATATAAAACTATAAAGCCTGCCGGAGAGTTTTTCCACTTTCCCCCTTTGGTCACCAACTCTATACCGTCCCCCTTCTTTTTTCAAGATTCCCATATGCGCCACAAATATGTGCCCATGCATGCTCAATTGATTTAGATGAGGGACTGGTAGATTTTTGTAACAGAATTCTGGTCTTGGAATGGTTGAAAAAATTACAGTAACTAATTCCGTGACATAGCATTTATTTGAAAAAGGATGTCAGCCAGAAAAAAAAAATTATTTACCCGAAAAAACTAGACAAGCCAAAAAAATTTGTCTAAGCCCGAAAATCCTATTTCGGAGAGGGGGGTCCGACTTCGATCAGTCCTATATTTTTTCAGTTATACTACATTACCCCTACTGGACTATACTTCAACAATAAGTGGGGGTGGGGGCTGTACTTTCAATGAACATTACATTTTCTAAAATAAGGTTATGTCTGGGAAAAGAGGGGGGGGGGGGCTGATATTATGTGTCTATAATTCGTCCTACTCAATCGGGACCCCCCCCCCCCCTCTTACCAGTCATTAAAACACGGTCGTCAACATTCATTATACTAGATATACAGCTTTCAGATAATGTACATGTATTTTCACATCAGGTAATGAACTTTTGGAATCAACATGATAAAGAGTTAACACAATATAAGGATATTTTTTAAATCACATATGATAAGAAAGAGTTGACATAACGTAATTATATATCCACATCTCGGAATGGAGGTTTGACATAATGTAATAAAGTGTTGATATAATATAAAGATATGTTCACATTATGTTATACACTTTTTACACCACGTAATAAAGCACTGACATAAAGGTAAGATGTGTTCACCTCACATCATGATGCTCTCGCCGTAAAATAAAGATAAATCCATATCACGTAATAATGCTTTGATATAATAGACATACATGTATACATTCTCAAAAAGGAATGGACTTTTGACTTCATGTAATGATAAGTTTAATTATAAAACACAATTTACTTGACGTAATGCAATTTTGACCTCACATATTAAAGAAATGAAATAATATAAAGAAACATTCATTTCACGTAATAAAGATTTAACACAATGTAACCATATTTTCACTTCACATAATGAACTTCCGACTTCAAGTTATAAAGTGCTGACATAATGGAAGAATGTGTTTACTTCATGTAATGCAGCATTGACATGATGTAAAGATATTTTTACATCACCCCATAAAAAAATGATATAACGTAAAAATATGTTCACATCACGTAATGATAGATTGACATAATGAATGCATAGATTTATGCTATAAGGCAGTGATGGCGTTCCATATCCTAACAAACAGTACACATAGGCCTACATGTACCTGTAGCCTTGGTCTACACACGTGCAATGGAGCTGTCACACGCATCCAGCGAGCTCGGAGAAACACGTTTTGTTTTGCCGAGAAGTTACGGTGTCAGACAAAACTTTTCTTTTCTTAATTAGATCATATAAATACGAATTCTGATTAATAAAAATTATACAATCCCTGTTGAACTTTATATAGTTTGTTCTAACATTTGCATCTGCAACAACTTGTGTTTAAAATGGCCGGTTTGGGAAAATCAGGACCGGGTCGGAAAATTCTTAAACTGAAAACATGGAAAAACCTTTTTTGTTTTGAAAATAACTGAAATATACTAATATATTTGTCGCAGAAATTACTTACATTATTCAAGTTCTATATATAATGGTATGCTGAACTTCAACACGAACCCGAGTCTCCAACCCATGCGGTTCTCGTTTTGCCACACATACCCTACAGTTTACAAAGTGTACACACGAGCAGGCCAGGGATTGAAAATTCCGTCATTTAATAATACACACACACAGCTGCTAGAATGATTAATTTTTTCTTTAAGAACAAATTGTATGATAATTAACGGACTATAAACATGTACTTAATACAATTGTTGATATAGTATTATCAATTCATTGGTGAAAAGATATGAATCGAAGAATGACCTAATTATTCTCTGTTATCAAACACGTAAAAAAAAAAGGCTGAGGAGGGAGCGAGCGTAGGAATATTGATATTTTTTATTTGCATTTCGGGGGGAAAGTGACTTTCTAATGATATTTTGACGTTATTTTTGATTTCTTTAACGTATGACATACACAACTTTACTCTTATCATGAACAATAATGTTGTATCTACTTATCATGATGGAATTATTTTGGTCGGACCAATATGTGTGAGCTGCCGCTGAATACAGTTATATATCTTGCAAAGATAGTATGCATTGATCGAATATATAGAAAATTGAAAAGGTAACTTTAAACAAGAGGCCCATGGGCCTTATAGGTCACCTGAGCATCATGCAACAACTTTACAACGATCGACTCTGGTAAATGTTTTAAACTAGACGTCATGACATTCACAATTTTGAAAGACGCACCATTGCTAATCATAACTAAACACTTACCATGTTTATTTTGGTTACTTAATACCCATAGACAGAGTAGGGGAACAAAAAATGCATTTCGACTAATCAGTAATATTCAGCAATAATCAGTATAGTGCCACTACCACACATGAACCCCTGACCCTTGGTCCACACATTTCACAATTTTGGAAAAGGCACCCTTGCTTATCAAAAATATCTCATTGATACAAAGGAGAAGATTTCAATCAATTAATTCATTTTCAGTATATAAGTAGAGCCCCCCCCCCCCCCTGTATGGTACCCCTGATCCAGGGGCGTTGAAATTCACAATTCAGGAAGAATGGCCCTTGCTCGTCAAAGGTATATAGGTAGTTCATCTGCTTAATACCCAGGAGCAGAGAAGATTTTCAAAGAATTTCAGCATTTTCTCTATAATCAATAGAGCCCTGCCCTAACAACAGAACCCCTGACCCTGGGGTCATAAAATTCACAAAGGTTTTCTTCCACATCATAACTATGTACTTAGTTTATTTAATACCCAGGAACAGAGAAGAAGATTTTTAAAGAAATAATGTATTTTCACTATATAATCAATAGAGCCCCGCCTTAACACCAGAACCCCTGACACTGGGGCCATAAAAATTCACAATTTTGGAAGAAGCATTCTTGCTCATCATAACTAAATTTAGTTAGTTTATTTAATACTCAGGAGCAGAGAAGATTTTCAAAGAATTAATGTATTTTCACTATATAATCAATAGAGCCCCACCCTAACACCAGAACCCCTGACCCTGGGGCCATGAAATTCACAATTTTGGAAGAAGCATTCTTGCTCATCATAACTATATACTTGGTTAATTCGTTGAATACCCAGCTGCAGAGAAGAATATTTCAAAACAATTTCTGCATTTTCTCTATATAATCAATAGAGCAATATAATCCATATAGCCCCGCCTTAACACCAGAACCCCTGACCCTAGGGCCATAAAATTCACAATTTTGGAACAGGCACTCTTGCTCATCATAAATATGTGCTTAGTTAGTTTATTTAATACCCAGAAGCATATAAGAAGATTTTCAAAGAATAAATGCATTTTCACTATATAATCAATAGAGCCTGGCCCTAACACCAGAACCCCTGACCCTGGGGCCATAAAATTCACAATTTTGGAAGAGGCATTCTTGCTCATCAAAACTATGCACTAAGTTAGTTTATTTAATGCCCAGGAGCAAAGAAGAAGATTTTCAAAGAAATGATGCATTTTCACTATATACGTTTTTAGCTGAGTTGACTCAGGTGACCTAAAAATTGTATCGAATTTCTTTCTTATTTTGATTGCCTTAAGAATTGAATAACATTTACCGGGTTAGTTTGGATTTTACATTATATTTAACGGTTTTAAGATTATTTTTTTTTTTAATAATAAAAGGTAAATATTTTGATGAAACACAAAAATATTCAAAACCTTTCATAATGACATTGTGAATCAATGCAATAGGTGCAAATGACCCCAAGTCTACAACGAAATGGTGAAGCGGTTGATTAATGATGTCATTACGACCCAGGATAATTAATATTTTTCTAATGTTTGCTACCTTTATTGGTCAAGGCCTCTGTCGTCCACATGACAACAGTATCGTAAGAATCATTACAAAGATACCATAGTCATTCATTTATCAACGGCTACCCCGTGTTGGAGATAAAAGACAGTCTCTGATTGGGTGATGGACAAGGCAGCTTCTAATGTGACAAGGGCGATAAAAATATCAAGTTTTACTTCAGAAATGATGAAATTAGGTTGAGGTGTAATTTTTATGTATACCAAAGGAAAAACAATCTCATGAAACTCATAGAAAACGAAAAGCAAGACTAGTGTAAAATTGCTATACTTTTAGATATGTAATTCGCTATTTGAAGATGATATCAAAATATAACCGAAGCCCTTTTTTCTCTGATAAAAGATAAAACTTCAAAGCTGATAGTTCATAGGTTTTTTTACCTTTGTTGATTAATTGACCTTTTGAATTAGAAGTTCACAGTCTGTTGAGATTTGGTGAAATTATCGCGGTGGTCGTGTCAGTAGGTCGGATGCTCTTAATGGTCTAATTTATTAATTTCTATGTTTATTTCAATATGAAACCTCGGATTTATGGACTCAATCACCTAACAGAGATTTTGGCAAAACTTGGAAGACGCCCTGTACTGATCTATCGAAATCCGGTGCAGAAATTTTTGCATTCATGATTTGCGATAGGAGAGTTATTGATAGTTCGGCAATGATAACCAGTTTCCATAATTTGCAACATTTTTAACACGAGGGTCGTCTGATAGTTCCGCATGGCTTTCCCTTTGAGTTTCATTTGGAATTGCAAAGCAGCAGTACCATTTGTATGAAGTACATATGTACAAGGAATGTGAATGTATATTCGTTCGTTAACAGGGAGTTTTTGTCAAAAATCAGGCAGTGGAACCCCCCAAACAATCACTTGATGTTTTAAATTATCTCTGGATTGAGAAAAGATCAGATTTTTAGGTCACTGAATAAACTCAGGTGACCTATTGCTATCCGTTTTCGTCCGTCGTCGTGCGTCGTCTGTCATGTGTTAACATTTGAACATTTTCAGCTTCTTCTCTGAAACCGCTGAACCAATTTCAACCAAATTTTGGTATACAGCACCTATGGGTGAAGGGGAACAAAAATTGTGAATTTTATGGTCCCCGCCCCCCAGGGCCTTAGGGGTGGGGCCAAAACCACTAAAAATAGTGCAATCTTTAAAAATCTTCTTTACTCCTGGACATCAAGCAGTCAAACTGTTTGCATGATTGTAATCAGCATTGAGTTCTCTACCAAAATTGTGAAATTCATGGCCCTGAGGTCAGGGGTTCTAGTGCTAGGGCGGGGCTAAAAACGTGCAAAGTGAAAATGCATCATTTCTTTGAAAATCTTCCTCTTTGCTCCTGGGCATTAAATAAACTAACTTAGTGCATAGTTTTGATGAACAAGAATGCCTCTTCCAAAATTGTGAATTTTATGGCCCCAGGGCCAGGGGTTCTGGAGTTAGGGTGGGGCTCTATTGATTATGTGGTGAAAATACATGAATTCTTTGAAAATCTTCTTCTCTGCTCTTAGGTATTAAATAAACTAACTAAGTGCAAAGTTATGATGAGCAAGAGTGCCTTTACCAAAATTGTGAATTTTATGGCCCCATGGTCAGGGATTCTGGTGTTAAGGCGGGGCTCTATTGATTATATAGTGAAAATACATTAAATCTTTGAAAATTTTCTTCTCTGCTCCTGGGTATTAAGCAGATGAACTACGTATATAGTTATGATGAGCAAGGGCCTTAAGAATTGTGAATTTCAAGACCCTAGGGTCAGGGGAACCATAGGAGGGGGGCTGTACTTGTATACTAAAAAAGAATGGTTTGAAATCTGCTCTTTGGTATTAATCAAATATTTTTGAAAAGCAAGGATGACTTTTCAAAAATTGTGCAATGTGTGGATCTAGGCCTAAGGGTCAGGGGTTCATGTACGGTAGGGGCACTACTGATTATAGCTGAATATTACTGATAGAAATGTATTTTTTGTTCCCCTACCCTGCCTATGTGTATTAAGTAACCAAACTAAGGAACTGCTAAGTGTATAATTATGATGATCAATGGTGCCTCTTTCAAAATTGTGAATGCCATAGCATCTGGCTGAAAACATGAATCAAATTCAATCACTGGAATGTTGTTGCATAATGCTCAGGTGACCTATAAGGCCCATGGGCCTCTTGTTTAAAATCATTTGCGATATCTGTTGCAAGACGACTACAATCTTAATAAGGTTTTGCCTATTAGGTACCTTGCATAAAAGAAATGGTTCAATTTAAAATATATACATGTATTTGTTTGTCATTTTCATTGTTAATTCCAATAAATAATATACTAATCATTCAATTTTCACAATACACTAGTAAAAGATATTTACCAGGTGTTATTTTAAATGTTTATTTTAATAGCAAAAAATCTTAAGCATTCTTGATTGGATAATAAGCGTTGCAAAGCATGCTACTCAATGAAGTGTTAATGTGTGCATGGCATATGTCAGAGGCTTCGATCCTGAACCATCGAGAGCTGATCCTCAGATTTCACACGTGCGTATACCTGCTCATAACCAGATATATTAACAATTAGCTTGCAGAATATCGCTCAATTGATGAGTAACGGGGCCTAATTTGTAAGACATAAGAACGTGGGAAAATGTGAAATATCCGATTGCAATAAAATCTTCCCTGGAAAAAGGAGAAATCCATTCTTTCAATGGCGAAGATGAAAGAAGCACACACAAGACGCAGATTTCTTTGATTTTTTACCGTCTGCTGTGTTATCCTGATTCTTTGATTAGGGAGATCTGTACAATAAAGGTAGCATGAAAGTAAAGCGTCTAATTGAGAATTATAACCTGTTTGATAGTGATTGTGGCTATTAGTGAATTATACAGACACCAATAAAAATACCTGGTTCGCATACAACGTACCTGAAATTCCTTTTCATAAGCTTTTGAAATAAAATTGATAGGGTAAGGAAGAGTTTCAAAGAAGAAAATAATGACCCAATTTTTAGTTTGTTGTTTACTGTCCCTCTCGAGAATTTTTCACTCATATGGAGACGCCATCACTTGCCGATGGAGAGTTGCACATTTATTCCTATACTCGGCACTGAGGGGCATTGAGCAATGAAGGATCTTTTTTGCCAACACCTACTGCGACACGGGAAATCGGTTTATATGGGTTGATCAGTCTTCGTCCCAAAGTAGATTCGAATTAGCGATGTAGCGATCAACTCCTAACTTCTCGACCAACAACGTAACGATCAACTCTTTACTTGAAGACTCCATAGAACAGACGACAAGTGATCATGCGCCACTTTGGCGACTATGATAAAATTAAAATAGTTTCGTGATTCTTCAATATGAACACTTACCACTGTCAAATCAAGAACAAAATATGGATAACTGGTCATTGTCCAAATGTTATTCCTGTCCGAAACTATTTCACTATCGTCCCATGCAGCATTGCATGGGTAATTTACCCATGCAATAACAGATCAAAGAGAATACTTACGGTACACCAATAATAACGTTATTTTATGATTACTAACATCTAACTGATGAAAACTACTTTGGCGCAGTCGAAGTCGACCATTCAAATCAAATTCCAAGTTTATGTAAACAACATACAAACAAACAAAACAAACCATCACCATTTTGAAAAGTTGAAATTTTGCAGCCTCCAACTGAAGTCGCGAAATTTTCAAAATTCCTAAAATCAGAACAAACCTCGACACTTTCATTTTAAATGTTTTCACCGAACACAATATATTATAAATTAAACGAC
>NW_026940149.1:0-9730 GCF_032062105.1 Saccostrea cuccullata
GAGCGGACATTTACAAGAAAATAAAATGAAACTCGATATCATACAATATCAGCAAAAATATTGTGTAAGGGCAGTTTTAAAGAATTCATACTCTTTAGAGTTATCTGCCCTTTATACAGCATGATCAGTGTAAGAAGACAGATAAAAACATTGATCAAAACGACAGGTTTGAAAAGGAGACAACTTTTTGTGCTCTTCATATCAAGAGGAAAGTAATCCTATTACATGTATGTATTTCACAAGATCTACTGGTCATAGACACTCAACTCAAGTAACAAGGCAATCAAAATTTTTGTTACAGGGGTCTGTAATAGTCAACTTAAAATTATCCCGGATGATCACGAGATACTAGATCGTAGGCAATAATTAACAGCAACAACTATTCAGATATTATAGATGACTTCAATTTATTTAATAAATGATATTTGATTAATCAACAAATAACAAAATAATTCAAGTAAACAATGAAATGCAAGGGAAATGTGAAAATATTTACCCATTGATAAATTCAGCTATTCAGCAATGGGATTAAAAATGGTAATAATATAAATAGGCAGATAAATAAAAAATAGGAGACAAACTCCTAAAAACATAATTAAAAAGACTGAACCAACTGGTCCAAAGCACTTCGTGAAGATTACAAAAAGGAGGGTACTTATAGGGGAGTGAGGGCTTGTTTAAAATCTTGCTTATTTGCAGTAGAGATAAGAATTTCATAGAATTAATCCAGAACCAAGTGCAACTATTTGTGCCCAACAGATGTACAGTTTTTTTTTTCAATGGGTGGCACTGCAGCTCTCCTGTCTCTCAATATATTTTTCCCTAGAGCTACAGTTCTGCAGCTCAATGTGCACAAACTTGAATCTACACTACAAGAGAATGCATCTACATGAGTTTTATCTTTTCTGGCCCAGAAATTTTTCAATGTTTTCTAATGTTAAACTTTGAAACCCCATTATGGCCCCACTATCTCAGGGGGTCATGATTTGAACAAATTTTAAATCTTTACTACCAAAGGATGCTACAACATGAGTTTCATCTCTCCTGGCCCAGTGTTTCTTGACATGAGGATGCTTCGACATGAGCTTCATCTTTCCTGGCCAACTGATTCTTGAGAAGTTTTTTAAAAATACAATTAATTTGTCACTAATTCATAATTATTCCCCCTTGGAAGAGTGTTTGGCCCTTAATTTGAACAAACTTGAATCCCCTTTACAAAAGTATACTTTAAGGAAAGTTTGGATGAAATTAGTCCAGGAGTACTTGAGAAGAAGATGAAAATGTGAACAGTTTATGACAACCAATGACAACGAAGACGACGACAGACAACGGAAAACTTTTGATCAGAAAAGCACAATTGAGCCTTCGGCCCGGGTGAGCTAATAAGTAGCTAAGTTTCATATAGAGAATTTAGTTTTTTTTATTACTTAAAAGTTATTATTAAGGTCTTCCGTCTTCACGGAAGACCTTATAGTGATTCTACTGTTTCTTATTATTATTAAGGTCTTCCGCCTTCACGGAAGACCTTATAGTGATTCTATTGTTTCTTCTTCTTATTATTATTATATTTTTTTACTTTCTAATTTTGTGCACGCGATTTCTCAAAGACTACTAGATGAAATTACATGAAATTTTCAGGACATATGTGTTGTTACATGAATTTATTATATCCGAGAGAAAATCTGGAAACACTTCCGGTGCCAAGTTACGGACAATTTCCTGAAATTGAAATGACATTTTGTCCGCGATTAAACTCAAAAACGGTAAAAGATATCAACATGAAACTTTCAGGGATTATAGATCGTGATATACAGTATCCAGGACGCGACATTTTGTTCGTCGTCGGTACTTCCTGTCGTCAGGAGAAGCTAATTGAAAAAAACGCATTTTCTAACTTTTTTGTTTTTCAATATTTTTTATTTATTTTTGGAATGATAATAGAGACCCTTCAATATATGCTTATTATATAAGTTGTTTGAAAATTGGTTTGTCTGAACACTAGATATTAACATTTGAAAATCTGAAGCGGGACCAAGATGGCGGCTGTCTCTGTCAACTCCGCCATTTCGCGAGTAGGGGTTTATGGAGGCAGCTGAGCGTTTGATTAAGCCATTCTGACAAAAGGATACATGAAATGTAAAAAACTACTTGGACTTTCACGTACTAGTACGTTGCAATTCAGTGTAGTCTTAAAATTTAATTTCCGATTCACTGCTTTAGTGTAACTGGGCCAGATAAGATATGTATTGTTTACAATGTGTGAAATATACTTTCTTTATGTCGAAATAAAATAAAGGCGATAAGAAGTTGTTTTATTTTTCAATTTCATTGAAGCTATCTCACCTATTTAAAAGGTCAGTCCAAAGAAAAGGCATAAATATATTCTCGTGGCGTTTGGCGCTAGGTTATGAATAGTGGCCCGCTTTTTATAATTCTTAGACAGGTGTACTGTTCCAAAAGTATACAGAAGTATATTTAGAGCAGTCCTCCCAATAGCTTAATGGTTTGCGAATTGGGGATATAAGAGAAAACAAAGCGCATTCACGTTGGCGACCTAGGTTCAATCATCTTTGTTACCAAAATTTTGAATCACTTTTCAGCTCGATTTTACGAAGGTTTTTTTCTTGAATCGGACGGAAGACCTCTCGTTGCTCGCAACGAGATCGTATCTAGTTATTATTATTATTATTCTTTTTATTATTTTTTTTACTTTCTAATTTTGTGCACGCGATTTCTCAAAGACTACTGGGTGGAATGACGTGAAATTTTCAGAAAAGATGTTTCGTAATATGAATTTTATATATCCGGGAAATTTTTTGGAAATTCGCTTCCGGTGCCAAGTTATGGGACATTTCCTGATTTTAAAATGACATTTTGTCTTCGGATAATCTCAAGAACGGTAAAAGATATCGTTGTGAAACTTTTAGGGATTATAGATCGTGATATTCACTATCCAGGACGCGACCTTTTGTTCGTCGTCAGTACTTCCGATCGTTACGACAAGCAAATTAAAAAAATTGTATTTTCTAACTTTTTTGTTTTTCAATATTTTTTATTTCTTTTTGGAACGCTAATAGAGACCCTTCTATTGATGCTTACTATATAAGTTGTTTGAATATTGGTTAGTCTGAACTCTAGATATTAATATTTGAAAATCTGAAGCGGGCCCAAGATGGCGGCTGTCTCTGTCAACTCCGCCATTTCGCGAGTAGGGTCTTATGGAGGCAGCTGAGCGTTTGATTAAACCATTCTGACATAAGGATACATGAAATGTATAAAACTACTTGGACTCTCACGTAGTAGTACGTTGCAATTCAGTTTCAATCTCAAAACTTAATTTCCGTTTAACTGCTTTAGTGTAACTGAGCTAGATACGATATGTAATGTGTACAATGTGTTAAATATACTTTCTTAACACCGAAATAAAATAAAGGCGATAAGAACGTTTTATTTATTTAATTTCATTGAAGCTATAAAACCTATTTAATAGATCAGTCCAAAGAAAGGGCGTTTGGCGCGAATTATGAATAGTGACCCGCCTTTTATGATTCTTAGACAGGTGTACTGTTGCAAAAGTATACACAAGTATATTTAGAGCAGTATTCCCAATAGCTAAATGGTTTGCGCGTTGGGATAAAAGAGAAAAAAATGTGCATTCACGTTGGCGACCTGGGTTCAATCCTCCTTGTGACAAAAATTTTGAATCTCTTTTCAGCTCGATTTTACGAGGGTTTTTTTTCGTGAATCGGACGGAAGACCTCTCGTTGCTCGCAACGAGATCATATCTAGTTATTTAGGTCTTGCGTTTCAGACGGAAGACCTTATAGTGATTCTACTGTTTTTTCTTTTTCTTTTTTTATTATTATTTTTTCCCCTTTTTGTTTCGACGATTTCTCAGCGATGACTGGAGAGATTCTTATAAAATTTTCAGGGACGATAGAGAATAAAAATTTCTTTCAAATGCAGTTTTCAGTTTTTTCAAAATTCACTTCCGGTCGTCAGTTATGTCCGATTTCCCGCTTTTTTCAAAAAAAGTTTTGTCCGAGTCATATCTCAGAAACGGAGAAGAACTAGAGCAAAGCTTTTTAAAAGCAACAAAAGGTCTTCCGTCCTTTTTTGACCGGAAGTGACGTCAGCAAAAAGAAAGCAATGAACTTAGTTGTCTCCAGTCTCTTTACAATTTAAATTTTTCATAAAAACCTTACATAATAAGCTGTTTTTGGCTCTTCCGGTTTGACCGGAAGTGATGTCGCTACGGAAAATTAATTTTGTGCTTCTTGTGATATATGTAACCAAAAAACTTGTCAAGAACAGCAAAAATATGCTTTTTTGACTACTTCCGGTTTGACCGGAAGTGATGTCGCCGGACGTATTTTGACGATTCTTTAATAAAACTTGACATTTTAAACAACATTGCTTCTTGGATGTATTACAGATTCTCAATGCTTTTTGAGATATCTGGAAAAAATTTTGGCCCCTCTTAATCCCTTAATGTAGGGGTCAGCCCTTTTTTCGAGATATCATTTAAAAGATCTTGTAATTCTGCACAAATTTTGTTCTATATGTTTTAACAAAATATTTTTAGTTTAGAAGAAAAAAAAGCAAAATATGTGTAAATTTTCGCTCTTTTAGGCGTTCTAATTTTTGACCCCTATATAGCACTATTTTGAATAAAGAAATTGAAAAAAAAAAACCCACTATGCACAACTTCAATCCTTCTATTATCTAAAATCATAAAATTTTTTGATCCAGCTTTAGCCGTCCTGAGCCTTTGTCTGGAAACAAAAGCCTAAAATTTTTCCCTTTTAAAAGGGAAATAACTAAAACCGGAAGTGACTTTTTGACATTTTAGATAACATTCTGATAGAGTTTAGTAACGTGTATCAACTCTGAAAATTTGAGCAAAATCCATTGAAAAATGAGTGAAATATGAGGCCTCAAAGTTGGCGTCTACGAAAAGAAAAAAAAAGAACTAGAGCAAAGCTCGTTGCAAAGCAACGAGTAGGTCTTCCTTGGAGCTATGGACAGGAAGTACCGACCTTGGGTCAAGGTCACTGCACTTTTTTAAAAAAACCTTTTTTCTCAGTATGAGCCTCCAGTGAATTTTAATCACAAAGTTATGCTTAAACTTTTTTTTCCCTTTCATGCCCAAATTTGCTAGAATGACCTTTGATCAGGGTCATGACACAACCTCCAATATAAGTAATCATGTTTCAAGTAAGAGCCTCCAATTATTTTTCATTTACTAACTCATAGCATGGGATATAAATTTTTTTTTTTCTGTCAGTGACCCTGATTTTAAACAAAATTAGCTCTGTGTCAAGACAAACCTTCAATCTGAAACAACTTTTAGTGATTCAAAATCCCTAACTCTGACAGGAATTTTACAACTTTTCTGACATTGGCCCTAAATTTGTTAAAATGGCCTTAAAATTTTAATATTGAAACCGGGGACTATAAACAATTTTCATCAAGATGAATTTAAAAAAAAAAAAATTGTCCAAATCGAAATGAACATTTTTGGAGTACAATCATAAAAACCCTTTTGTACAAGCAATCTCTGTATCAAGTATTAGCAAACAAATATTCTCATTCTATAAATTGGACAAAACATTTATTCTTTCTCCAGTGACCTTGAATTTGCCGTAATATTGCCTTGCTTCATGACACATCCTAGGATCATTATAGCCTGGTATTCTGGGAAATACTTTGATGGACAGACAGACATCGGACATTTAAACAGACAATTTAATTCCCAACCCATCCACCCTCCCCCCTAAAATACTCAATCACTTTGGGGGGGAAACTTGGTCATGATTTAAAAAAAGTGATCTTTTTTATATCAGGAAGCTTTCATAAGTATAGTTTCTCATTCTTGCCCAGAGGTTCAAAAGAATAATATTTTAAAACGACCCCTTCTTTTTACTAACCATTTTCAAACCTTTTTCTCCATTATCTTCATTTTATTATCCAAGGTCGCCCTCATAGCCCACTGATTAGAGCGTGTGCTCATAGTCGCAAAGTAAGGAGTTCATCCTTACATCGTGGGTTAATCCCACTGTGGGACGTGGAGGCCTGTTCTTCGGATGAAACCGTATAAAACAAGGCCCCGTGTCGCTTAAGGTGCTGGCACGAAAAAGACCCCCTCCCCCGGTCAAAGGCCTTAAGTGCTGATTATAGGATATTTGAAGCTCTCCACTGGCAAGTGCATGATGGCATCTGTATATGAGTAAATTTTTTAGAGGGATTAAACATATCAATCAATCTCCCCCCCCCCCAAAAAAAAAATGACTAAGAACTTTGACTATGAAATATTTCGGGAAGGGTGTTGAAAGTTTAGGCTAAGTAAACTATCAGTCCATTGAATAAGAATATTTATTTCAAATTTTTGGGGAAAAGGGGGGTGGGGTCATGGGGGCTATGGTGTATACGTAATACATTCGAGATTATTATTATTCCGTTAGACAGAAAGGCCCAAGGAGTTGTGATTTGCTGATCATGATCTAAAACACATTGACAAACCTAAACCACATGCTTTTATACATGTCCTTCAATTAATTTATTCATAATTATTTTCCTTGAAGGAGAAATGCATGGATAAAAGAAAAAAGAAAATTCCTGATGTACAATTGATCCATGCATGGACTTTTAGTACTTACATATTGTGCTTGAAGTTGAATAAAATCAACGAATAAATTTAATTTAAATAAGAAAGGGGGGTTATGTTTAATAAAATAAATTAGAATTGATACAGGTAGACTCTCTGTTAAATACATGAATGTACATGAACAAAATGCCTCTCTCTTGCCTTCTTTCGTACATTTATTTTTTTAACCCGGGGAAAAAGAAATGTGTTTTAGATATAAGTTCATAATTTTAAAGAAAATACTAGTTATGTACGATAAATTACACAAATGGTTTGACTATGGTCTGGATATTATTTTAATAGTTCAAATTAGGTTGTAAAGGTGTACTTGATAAGTTTTTGATATTCAGTAGCTGCAGATTGTTATATAATTTTAAATTTTGATTCTGGACAAGGATTACCAAGTTATACAATATTGATAAATTGGGCCCATATTAAATACAACAAAATTTCAATGTTAGCCCACTACCGGGTATACTAATCATTTACGGGATTTGAATAAATTATTTTACAAATTATGTTCATTGCTTTAAAAACTTGAATTATTTTTTCAACTTTACTAGTATCGAACCTGTAATATAATATTATGCATTGTGCAGCACAGAAGCCACTTATGAAGTTTACACGTGCCCGGGGTTAACTATCGATGTTTTAATCCATTTCATTGACTATAATTCTATCCATATGGTTCAGAAGATTTTCTTTAAAAATTTTAAAAATTTGGGATAGCATGGTAAAAATCTGTGATGGGAAAAAAAAAGTGTTTGGGGAAAAATTTTTGTTGAAAACGGATTTATTTGTGTGTGAAAAGGGCAAAGCTTATGTATTTAAATCAATATTGGTTGAAGAAAGTAACCACAGATCGTTATAGTCCTTACGCAATGAATCGTCAAAATAAAAAGTAAAATTACACATGGAGCTAACAATTGTGAGACTGATTAATATGATTAATGTACTGGTACATGAAAGTAAATGTCCCAGGGTTTTGTGTTGAAGTCAAATCTAAGACAATTTAATATGAGATTTTTTTAAATATTCGATTTACTTCAAAAAATAATATTTTCCCGGAAATTTGTAAATTAGACAGTCTACCATCCGGCGAAATTAATGTCAACAAGCGATGGAAAGAATGGTTGGTCGCGTAATTGTAAACAAACACAAAACCTAGATAGCTGTTTTAGTTAAAATATGTATCACGTTCAAATTTAAAACAAAGTTAACCAACATATTAATCTCAAATATTCGACAATAAGAATTTTCCATTAATTGTCGTGTTGTAGAAAGGTTTTAATATATCAATTATTTTGCCTACGGGTTCACCGCGGAGTGTCGCTTTAGATTTCTCGGCCGCGTGTAATCGACGGATAGATTACGTAATGGTAAACACGCTTAGAATCTGTGTTCCGGTGAATGTGAGAATCGAACAGTAAATAAAGGTGTATTATTTGACTCTTGAAAAAGTTTCTATAAGATCTGGGTGTATATTGTTTTCATTTAAATTGTTTGTGTTCATTTGATACAAAGAAAAGATACCGTACTTCTATCACCCCCTCTCTCTCTCTCTTGGAAAATTTTCTATTAATAAAAAGAAAAAGTTGCCATCGAATACTCTGTAGGGGAAACCAAAAAAAAGTTTAAAACCTAATCAAAAAAAATATGATCAGCGTTGTCAAAAATTTATTACTTATAGCATGTTTATTTCAATTATAAGCATAAAAAGTTCTCCTTCAATAGCAAAATGAGAACGGTGCCATGTTTACGGATCTACATTTTTTTTACCATACGTAAGACTCGAACAAAATAATATTTTCATAGGATAGAAATGATATAAAGGAACAGTTTAAAATCGACAACCATATCAAAATATTTACCGTTTTTGAGTTATAAAGCAAAAACTTTCAAGGCCCTTAGATCCCTAATTTAAGCCCGCCCCTTTTTAATGATATCAAACGAAAGCTCTTGCAATTATGCACAACTTTTATTCAATATGTCTTAACAAGATAAAAGGTAAAGAATGTGTAATTTTTCGCTCTTTTATGCGTTCTAATTTTTGACCCCTATATAGCGCCATTTTGAATAAAGAAATCGAAAAACAAAAACTGGCATGCACAACTTCCATCCTTTTATTATCTAAAATCAGTAGAATTTCTGTTCCAGCTTTTGTGGTCTTTGAGCCTTTATTGGAAAAAGAAAGCCTATAAATTTTCATTTAAAAGGGGAAAAATCTCAAAAGCGGAAGTACTTTTTTGAAATATTAGACAGCTTTCTGATAGAGTTTTTCGATGTGTATAATGACTGAAAATTTGAGCAAAATCCGTTGAGAAATGAGTGAAATATGAGGCCTCAAAGTTGGCGTTAGGAAAGGAAAAAAAAAGAATAATAAGAATAATCTTAATCATCAAATTATAAAGGTCTTCCGTTGGAAACGGAAGACCTTAATAATCTTAATCATCAGAATCACTAGAAGGAAACGGAAGACCTTTAATAAGACACCAAACCTATGTAAGTAATAAATCATGACAAGTAGGCTTAACCAATCGGGTTAAGATTGTCCGCCGTCACTTCCGGTCGAAATTGAAAATTTCAATTTTTCTTTTAGAAATTATTTCTACATCATATTATAGCATCTTATTTGTAGTTTAGAAATATGTCAGTCCGACCGGAAATAAGAAACGACAACTTCCCGGGTTTTAAGAGAAAAACTGCATAATTTTAGTATTTTTCTTTCCCCTAAATATTCTTTTTAGATAAAGTATTTGTAATGATTTTTGGATATGTTATTTAACTGCAACTGCCTACAGTAATGTAAAATCGAGTAAAAAACATTGGTTGTGATTTTCCCGTCCTCAAAATGAGAGATCATCATGGCTAGATCTGTAAAGATTAAGACACCAAACTTTTTTTGTTGTAGATCTTGATGATTAGGCAAAACCAGTTGGAATAAGATTGTCTGCCGTCACTTCCGGTCGTCACAGGAAAGAATCAAAAAAACAAAAATTTCAACTTTTCTCTAATGAAACTTTTTTGCATCACATTATTTCATCTTATTTGTAGTTTTAAAATATATATGTCCCCCGGAAACAA
>NW_026940150.1:0-9967 GCF_032062105.1 Saccostrea cuccullata
TCAAAAAGATGGAGTATTTTTATAAGCCATATTGAACAAAAGATGTTCAGAATATCGTCATAAAAATCAGAATCTTTAAATTCAATGAAGGAAAACTTAATGACATTCTTCTTTAACGAATATCTCAGTCAAAATCACATCTCATCTTATCGAGAAATTCAACGGAAGACCTACTCGTTGCTCGCAACGAGATCTCATCTAGTTACTATTATTATTTTTCTATTTTTTCCTTACCGATTTTGTGCAGAAGATTTCTCAGAGATGGCTCGATCGATTTGGTTAAAATTTTCAGAGTTGATGTCTTTCTATCTGAAGTTTGTACCGGCTTTTTGATTTTGAAAAATTCACTTCCGGTCGGAAGTTACCGCCCTTTGATCAAAATTTAGATGACCTCCATGTCTGTGATGGAACTCAAAAACGGTTCAAGCTAGAAAGCTGAAATTTTCAGGGATGATAGAGGACATGTTCCCATATTGCACCTGGGTCAGGATATTTTCTGGAAGTGCCTAGTATGGAAGCTCGGTAGGGGTCAAAATTTAGGACACGAATCATGACCAATTTTTTGAGACATTTCGCATCATATCTTTTAAAGTATAATTATTTTGTAAAGACATACTGAACATTATTTGTGCAAAACTACAAGATCTTTCATATGATACCAAGAAAAAAGTGCTAACTCATCACATTAAGGGCAAAAAGGGGCCAAAAGTCTTTAATCGATAACTCTTTAACATTAAATATTTTGTTATACATTACTCAAGCAAAATTGTTTATCTCAACAATCTACAACTACATATTATAATATTAATGTCGTATAATACATGATTAGGGGCCACAAGGGGCAAGAATGCTAAATCTTTGATTCTTTATATCTCGAAAGTGATAAATATTTTGATATGTAATATTGAACAAAAGATGTTCAAAATAATGTTCTGAACAATATGCAACCTTTCAATTTTTTCTAAACGTCCCCATTAAGGAGTTGAATGGTTGGTCCCTAAATCTTTCTTTTGCTAATAACTCGAAAACGAAAAAGAATCTCTGAATAGTTGTTGAACAAAAAGTGTTCAAAATCATAAGAGCTTTTAGATGAAATCAAGAAAAAGGGGCTGGGCACTCAAATTAGGGGCCAAGAGGGGCCAAACGTCTTCAATTGATAAGTCTTTATCATTTAATATTTTGTAATACATTACTGAAGCAGATATGTTTATCTCATCGATTTACAACTACATATTATGATTTTAATGTCGTATGGTGCATAATTAGGGGCCACAAGGGGCAAGAATGCTAAATCTTTGATGCTTTATATCTCGAAAGTGATAAATATTTTGATATGTAATATTGAACAAAAGATGTTCAAAATAATGTTCTGAACAATATGCAACCTTTCACTTTTTTCTAAACGTCCCCATTAAGGAGTTGAATGGTTGGCCCCTAAATCTTTCTTTTGCTAATAACTCGAAAACGAAAAAGAATCTCTGAATAGTTGTTGAACAAAAAGATTTCAAAATCATAAGAGCTTTCAGATGAAATCAAGAAAAAGGGGCTAGGCACTCAAATTAGGGGCCAAAAGGGGCCAAAAGTCTTCAATTGATTACTTTTTAGCAGTAAATATTATGTTATACATTATTGAAGCAAAGATGTTTATCTCAACGATTTACAACTTTATATCATGATTTTTATGTCGTATGGTGCATAATTAGGGGCCACAAGGGGCAAGAATGCTAAATATTTGATGCTTTATATCTCGAAAGTGATAAATATTTTGATATGTAATATTGAACAAAAGATGTTCAAAATAATGTTCTGAACAATATGCAACCTTTCACTTTTTTCTTAACGTCCCCATTAAGGAGTTGAATGGTTGGCCCCTAAATCTTTCTTTTGCTAATAACTCGAAAACGAAAAAGAATCTCTGAATAGTTGTTGAACAAAAAGATTTCAAAATCATAAGAGCTTTCAGATGAAATCAAGAAAAAGGGGCTAGGCACTCAAATTAGGGGCCAAAAGTCTTCAATTGATAAGTCTTTATCATTTAATATTTTGTAATACATTACTGAAGCAAAGATGTTTATCGCAACGATTTACAACTTTATGTTATGATTTTTATGTCGTATGGTGCATAAGTAGGGGCCACAAGGGGCCAGAATGCTAAATATTTGACGCTTTCTATGTCGAAAGTGGGAAATATTTTGATAAGTGATATTGAACAAAAGATGTTCAAAATAATGTTCTGAACAATATGCAATCTTTAATTTTTCGCTAAACGTCTCTGTTAGGGAGTTGAAGGGTTGGCCCCTTAATATTTCTTTTGGTAATAATTCGATAACAAGAAAGAATCTCTGAATAGTTTTTGAACAAAAAGTGTTCAAAATCATAAGAGCTTTTAGATGAAATCAAGAAAAAGGGGCTGGGCACTCAAATTAGGGGCCAATAGGGGCCAAACGTCTTCAATTGATAAGTCTTTATCATTTAATATTTTGTAATACATTACTGAAGCAAAGATGTTTATCTCAACGATTTACAACTTTATATTATGATTTTTATGTTGTATGGTACATAATTAGGGGCCACAAGGGGCCAGAATGCTAAATTTTTGACGCTTAATATGTCGAAAGTGAGGAAAGTTTTGATATGTAATATTGAACAAAAGATGTTCAAAATAATGTTCTGAAAAATATGCAACCTTTCATTTTTCATTAAACGTCCCCATTAAGGAGTTCAAGGGCTGGCCCCTAAATCTTTCTTTTGCATCTAACTCGAAAACGAAACAGAATCTCTGAATAATTGTTGAACAAAAGTGCTCAAAATCTTGAGAAGTTTAAGATAAAATAAAGAAAAAGGGACTGGACAATCAAATTAAGGGCCAAGAGGGGCCAAAAACCTTAAATCGATAACTCTTTATTAGTTAATATTTTGTAATACATTACTGAAGCAAAGATGTTTATCTCAACCATTTACAGCTATATATTATGTTTTTTATGTCGTATGGTATATAATTAGGGGTCACAAGGGACCAGAATGCTAAATCTTTGACGCTTTATATCTCACAAGTTGGAAATATTTTGAAAAGATATATTGAAAAAAAGATGTTCAAAAAAATGTTTTCAACAATATGCAACCTTTCGTTTTTTGCTAAACGTAAAGGATTTGAAGGATTGGTCCCTAAATATTTCTTTAGCAAATAACTCGAAAGCAAAAAACGATCTCTGAACACTTGATGAACAAAAAGTTTTTAAAAGCATGAGATCTTTAAGATGATTTGAAAAAAAAAAATGGCTGGCCCCTCATATAAAGGGCAAAAAGGAGCCAGAATTCGAATTTATGACTATTAAACGTTCAATATTTTTTTTAAAACATAAAAGCAGCAAAATCGTTTTTCTTAAGTATAGTATCATTTTAATAAAAATCTCAATCAAAATCTCATCTCATTTCATCAAGAATCAGACGGAAGACCCACTCGTTGTTCACAACGAGATCTCATCTAGTTAGGGTCTTCCGTCTTCAGCGGAAGACCCTTCTATTATTCTTATGTTTCTTTTTCACTTTTCTTATTAGGGTCTTCCGTCTTCAGCGGAAGACCCTTCTATTATTGTAAAGTTTCTTTTTCTTATTATTATTATTTTTTTTCCTTCAACGATATCTCAGTAACGGTTCAATGGATCTTTATGAAATTTTCGGAGAAAAAAGGGAACAGTTTTGGCTCAAACCTATATTTTCATTTTTTCTAATTTTACTTCCGGTCGTGAAATATGACGTAATTTCTACAATTTTTGTCTGTCCTTCATTGAGAATACTATGCAAAATAGAGATTTGAAACTTTTATGAATGATTAAATGTGAACTCTACATTTGTAACGGGCTTTTAAATTTTTAAGAAGTTGTTAAATGTTTTCAAATTTTTAATTTAAATTTTTCAAAAAAATTTTCTTTATCAAATTTTAAATTTTTTTTATGTCATCAAATAGATCTTGGCGAGCACTTTCCAAAAATGTATTTGTTTCGTATGTGAGTACAATAATGAACATTTTATAAGCTCAGGTGTGTTTCGACAATAGAGTGCAAATGTACTTTTAGAACTTTTCATTTAAAAATTCATATCTTTTTTATTTATTTACAGATTTCTAATTTTTTTACACCATCAAATAGATCTTTTCAAGACCTTTCCAACGGTATATCTCTTTTTATTGTACGTACAATATTGAAGATAATATTAGCTCAGGTAAATTAGCCTTTCGTTTTGACAGGACATGTCAAATTCATTATCAAGGACCCTTGCGGTTGGCGGTACTCTTTAGATCTCTTTGATCTTTGGTGGATATTCTTTGATATATGTAAAACGTAGTATCTTGTTCATTTCTTGACCGATTTTAAAACTTTTTAAATCATCAAATAGATCTTTTTGAGAGGTTTCCAACGGTATATTTCTTGGGATTTTTAATGTGCTAATTAAGAAACTATTACCTCAGGTATATAAGCATTCTTTCTTGACAGAACATGTCATACTCATTATGAAGGACGCTTGCAGTTAGTGTGAATGACTGTACTCTACGATCCTCTGATATAAAAAAATTATTACACAGTGTAGTTGGAAATTCTCGAAGGTCAAATATAGTGAAATTGAATCAATTTATTTTTTTTAAATTTTATTTTAAATTGCTTTCAAAGATTAAATAAGAACTATTTATGTATTTTTAAGGATTGAAAACATTAGACTATGTAATTTGAAATCTTTCAAAGGTCAAATATTGTGAAATTTAATCAATTTAAATTTTTCAAAATATTATTAAAATGGTTCCTAATTGTTTCACATGGACTAAGCTGCATTTCAAAAGATCGATACCAACATATGGTGTTTTTTGAGATGTCTCAAAGGACAAAAAGAGTGAAGTTTAAATGATTTAAAATTTTCAAAAAATTTTAATTGCTCCCAAATGTCAAATCGAGTACTTGATTTGTATTTTGACCGAGAGTGAACATCATAGAACGTGTTTTAAAATATCTCAAAGGTCCGATACAGTGAGATTTAAACGATTTAAATTTTTCAAAAAAAATTAAATTTCTTCCAATTTTGTAACCGTGTACCATATCTGTATTTTTTATAGATGGAGAACACCATACAATATGTTTTGAAAACTTTCAGAGGTAAAATAGATGAGATTTAAAAAATTTAAATTTTTCAAAAATTTAAATTGCTTCTAAATGTAAAATTAAGTACTATATTTGTATTGTGACAAATAGAGAACATCATACAATGTGTTTTGAAATCTCTCAAAGGTCAAACAGAGTAAGATTTAAATGATTTAAATTTTTCAAAAAATTTTAATTGCTTCCAAATGTAGAATCAAATACTATATCTGAATTGTGACAGATGAAGATCATTATACATAGTGTTTTGAAATATCTCAGAGGGCGAATAAAGCGAGATTTAAACGATTTAAATTTTAAAAAAAAATTAAATTTCATCCACATTAAAAATCGAAGATGAGATCTGTATTTTGACAGATAGAGAAGACCATTCAATATGTTTTGAAATATCTCAGAGGTTGAATAAAGCAAGATTTAAACGATTTAAATTTTTCCAAAAAATAAATTTCATCCAAATAAAAAAAATGAATATGAAATCTTTATTTTGACAGATTGATAACACAATACAATGTGTTTTCAAATCTGACAAAGGTCAAATTGTGTGAGATTGGAATGATTTAAATTTTTTGAAAAATTTAAATTGCTTCCAAATGTAAAATCAAGTGCTATATTTGTATTCGCAGCACAGTTAAGGTTACAAATGGAAATATCGGCGGATTTTTAAGATAAAAAATACATACTTTATAAGGATGGGCAATTCTTTTTAGGAATTCACTGATTTAAAAAAAATGTACTGTGGTTTAAATCTACATGTTGGGGACATTTAGATTTTTTATTTAGACTTTTCATGTGATGTCGACGTCACATGACTTTGGCAATTATACTTGCAGTTTAGAGGTCATCTATAAATTTCAATATTGCAAGGGCATAACCCAGTTAAAAATCTTAGTTTATTTCATAATCCTTTTCAACACTATATGTAGTTTGTGAAAAGTGCTGCGAACCTATATAGATTCCCTTTTTTAATTGGTAAAATTTAATTTGTTGGACGGCAGGTTGAATATTTTGCTGGTCAACTACATTAAATATAGCTATAATTAATTTATTTGCAAGATTTCAAGAGGTTCGCAGCATTTTTCAAATATCTTAATGCTTCTTGAGTTTATGTGTAGAATTTTGACAAGATACATTGACGGTATGCCCTTGCAATAAATCGATTTATTTGGGCCCTTCCGTTACTTTTTCATTGAATCTGCAAACAAACACACGACAGTATCGCTTGTCTGGAGAATGCACGTACAGTTTATAAATAAAATACTAAAATAGACATCGCATCCAAGTTAACGGCTTTTTATTTTACTACAAATAATATTTTATTTGAGAACAAAAGACATTTTTCATTGTTCAAAATGTGACTTGATCAGCCTCTCACTGTGTACAAACTGCGTCATTGTTGCGAGATGACGTCACATTGACAAGTGCATTGCGATCGATGCATCGTTCATATACTGTTGTGTGGGATTTAACAAACGACAAAACTGCATGTAATCGTAAGTGTGTATGTAGTATACAGCTATCCAGCTGTTTGAAATAGAAAATTTCATTTTGTGGTATTTTGAAGACCTTATTTTATGTGTGACGTCATAGTAAACATCTCCCGTACAAATTAGGCCCCGCCTCCTTACTGTAACCTTAACTGTGCTGCGTTTTGACAGATAGACAACATCAGACATTGTGTTTGAAATCTGATATAGCACTTGATTTGACATTTGGAAGCAATTTAAATTTTTTGAAAAATTTAAATCATTTAAATCTCATCTATTTGACCTCTGAGAGATTTCAAAACACATTGCATGATGTTCTCCATCTGCAACAATACAAATATAGTACTTGATTTTACATTTAGAAGCAATTTCAATTTTTTGAAAAATTTAAATCGTTTAAATCTCACACTATTTGACCTCTGACAGGTTTCAAAACACATTGTATGATGTTCTCTATATCTCACAATACAAATAAAGTACTTGATTTTACATTTGGAAGCAATTTAAACTTTTTGAAAAATTTAAATCGTTTAAATTTCACTCTATTGGACCTCTGAGAGGTTTCAAAACACATTGAGTGATGTTCCCCATCTGTCACAATACAAATACAGTACTTGATTTTACATTTAGAAGCAATTTAAATTTTTTGAAAAATTAAAAGAGTTTAAATCTCACACTATTTGACCTCTGAGAGGTTTCAAAACACATTGTATGATGTTCTCTATCTGTCACAATACAAATATAGTACTTGATTTTACATTTGGAAGCAATTTAAATTTTTTTCAAAAATTAAAATCGTTTAAATCTCACTCTATATGACCTTTGAGAGATTTCAAAACACATTGCATGATGTTCTCCATCTGTCACCATACAAATATAGAACTTGATTTTACATTCGGAAGCAATTTAAATTTTTTGAAAGATTTAAATCGTTTAAAAGTCACTCTTTTTGACCTCTGAGAGGTTTCAAAACACATTGTATGATGTTCTCTATCAGTCACAATACATATATAGTACTTGATTTTACATTAAGAAGCAATTTCGATTTTTTGAAAAATTTAAATCGTTTAAATCTCACTTCATTTAACATTTGAGAGATTTCAAAACACATTGTATGATGTTCTCCATCTATCACAATACAAACATAGTACTTAATTTTACATTTAGAAGCAATTTAAATTTTTTGAAAGATTTAAATCGTTTAAAAGTCACTCTTTTTGACCTCTGAGAGGTTTCAAAACACATTGTATGATGTTCTCTATCAGTCACAATACATATATAGTACTTGATTTTACATTAAGAAGCAATTTCGATTTTTTGAAAAATTTAAATCGTTTAAATCTCACTTCATTTAACATTTGAGAGATTTCAAAACACATTGTATGATGTTCTCCATCTATCACAATACAAACATAGTACTTAATTTTACATTTAGAAGCAATTTTAATTTTTTGAAAAATTTAAATCGTTTAAATCTCACTCTATTTGACCTCTGAGAGGTTTCAAAACACATTGTATGATGTTCTCTATCCGTCAAAATACAAATATAGTACTTGATTTTACATTTGGAAGCAATTCAAATTTTTTGAAAAATTTAAATCGTTTAAATCTCACTCTATTTGACCCTTGAGAGGTTTCAAAACACATTGTATGATGTTCTCTATATCTCACAATACAAATATAGTACTTGATTTTACATTTAGCAATTTAATTTTTTGAAAAATTTAAATCTTTTAAATCTCACTCTATTTGACCTCTGAGAAATCATTATTTTAGTATAAAAATCTCAATCAAAATCTTATCTCATCTTGTCAAGAATCGGACGGAAGACCCACTCGTTGCTCGCAACGAGATCGTATCTAGTTATTATTATTATTAAGGTCTTCCGTCTCCAACGGTTTCTTTTTCCCTATTATTATTAAGGTCTTCCGTCTTCAGCGGAAGACCTTCTTGTTATTCTTAGGTTTCTTTTTCACTTTTATTAAGGTCTTCCGTCTTCAGCGGAAGACCTTCTTGTTATTCTTAGGTTTCTTTTCCACTTTTATTATTCTTTTTTTTCTTACCGATTTTGTGCACGCGATTTCTCAAAAACGGCTCGATGGATTTCCATGAAACTTTCAGGACTTATGTTACATTACTTGAACCTTATGCATTATTTTCCGATTTGATGACGTCACTTCCGGTTTGGAGATATTGCCGATTTTATGATTTTTGAAGGGTCAGTTTGTCCGCAGACTTTCTCAATAATGGCTCAAGATAGAAACATGAAACTTTCAGGTATGATAGACCAAAGTCTGTAGATATGTATAACGTATTTCATTTTAATCAGAAGGGCCGCACGTCGGCGCTCGCTATGGCCCGAAAATAGACGTATCATGAATTTCAAAATTTGTAACACTTTTTCGAAGATATCTTTTTACCTAGAAATATTTTGTTAAGGTCAAGACCTAGTAAATAACTTGAGACTAATTTTTTGGTGCTAGATCCATTATGACGTCATAATCAATCTCAACTTTCTTTTTCCCGTACTTTACGGCTTTAGCAGAATTATGTAGAAAATGGGGTATTTTCATGTCATACAATTTGAAATTATATGAAAAGTAAACCGGATACCTATATTAAATTTGATATTGATTTAAAGAAGAGGCCATGAACATGCTAATTACCGTTTTTTGAGAGACTGTAGGCAATCTGTACATTTCCTTTGCCGAATACGAAAAAAACTCCCGTATTCAAGACTGGTTTTCTTAATTTTTCATTGAAAATGACAGTTGAAAATACAGTTTTTCATCTTGTTTGCCTACAAATTATGCCCCGAAACACCCTATTTGACCAAGCTAAAGTTGTAAAGCATCAATAAAGGAATTCATTTCTCAAGTTTGATAAATCTGTAGGCACCTTTCATTCACTAGATCTTGACCTTAAGACATATAGAGCAAAAGAAGTGCAGTATTTTAAGATCTTTCAAATGATATCTCAAAAAAAGGACTGGCCCCTAAAATAAGGGGCCAAGAGGGGCCGAAACTTTTTTCTTTATATCTCAAAATTTATAAAGAATTTGTAATACGTCAAAGAAGCAAAGTTGTTAAAAAGATCAAGCTCAATCTATTGGCGTCGTCAAAATTCGTCCGACGATGTCACTTCCGGCCAAACCGGAAGTAGTCTGAAAATACGTATTTTTGCCGTTTATGACAAGTTTTGGGGTAACAAATGTCTCTGGGGGCATAAAAATTAATTTTCTGTCCGTCGTCGTCACTTCCGGTTAGACCGGAAGTAGCTAAAAATTGCTTATTTTTGCATTAATTAACATACATTTAGAGGATTCAAGCTATTTTT
>NW_026940151.1:0-9796 GCF_032062105.1 Saccostrea cuccullata
TTCACGTATCATGCATCCATATGCATTAAATGTTTTAGGTGTTTATTTTTTGTTATGTTATAGTACCCTCGAGGAAAAACGGACAAAAATGTTACAATCTCTCACTTTCAAACTTATTTTTTTTAAACCTATAGACGTGTTTGTAAAATTTGACCAGCTACGTTCAGCCAACCAAAACTTGGACAATTAAACCATAAATGTTTCGTACAAATGATTCCTGCAGATCACACGCCAAATGCGCCCATTTTCTTTAAGATCTGAAAATTCCGGAATTACATAAGCAGTCAAATATATTAAAAATGATACAAATGTGTGATAATTTTGAAGTGGTTTGTGTTTATTTGTTTTTTGATTTATTGTCATTTATTGAAGGAGTGTTGGATTTTTTGTACCTGTCACAACACATCACATATTCTAGATTTTTTGGGTAATGTTCTTTTGTGACTTTTTATATGCTAAGTACTATGTATTGTGGCGCTCTTATGATTTGTACTGAGTAATAAATGACAATTTTTATTCTTTAAATATGGGAGTCTTCTTCTTATATGGAATTTGGGTAGGCAGACATAAAGGAATTTATTTAAGTTTACAACAATCTAATATTTGTTTCGACGAAGTATTAATTTTTGTCTTTGCAAGAAGTGTAATAAAAGTTGAAATTTTATGTTTTATGTTTTATAAGTTTTATTCAGTTGATGCAATTACTATATGGATTTTTGTGTAATGGTAGCCAACTTCACCTATACATGTGACATCATTCATTTTTCTATACATGGCGATTCCAATAAACCTCCCTATTCGATCAGCAGCATGTTTGGTTCCAACTAAATCTTTGAAAAAGTTTTCAGAACTCTGAAGGTTGCAGAACTTGTTTGGAACTGAGCCCAGTTCTGTTTTCTCATTATCTCTGCAGAAGCAATGTGTTTCCTACAATAATAATTAGAAATCTATATTCAATATTCCTTTTGCCTAGATATAAAAAAGATGACATTTCTTGGGCCATACTATTTTTCTAAGTGTGAAAAGTCATAGATAATGTCCTTTTTATTAGGTCACCTGAGTAAACTCAGGTGACCTATTGCTATCCGTTTTCGTCCGTCGTCGTGCGTCGTTCGTCGTGCGTCGTGCGTCGTTCGTCGTGCGTTAACATTTGAACATTTTCAGCTTCTTCTCTGAAACCACTGAACCAATTTCAACCAATTTTAGCATATAGCATCTATGGGTGAAGGGGAACAAAAATTGTGAATTTCATTGTCCCTGCCCCCCTGGGGCCTGGGGGGTGGGGCCAAAACCACTAAAATTAGTGCAATCTTTGAAAATCTTCTTCTTAACTCCTGGACATCAAGCAGTCAAACTGTTTGCATGATTGTAATTAGCATTTAGTCCTCTACCAAAATTGTGAAATTCATGGCCCTGGGGTCAGGGGTTCTAGTGCTAGGGCGGGGCTAAATAAGTATATAGTGAAAATGCATTATTTCTTTGAAAATCTTCTTCTCTACTCCTGGGTGTTAAATAAACCAACTAAGTACATAGTTATGATGAGCAAGAGTGCCTCTACCAAAATTGTGAATTTTATGGCCCCAGGGTCAGGGGTTCTTGTGTTAGGGCGGGGCTCTATTGATTATATATAGTGAAAACACATGATTTCTTTGAAAATCTTCTTCTCTGCCCCTGGGTATTAAATATACTAACTAAGTGCATAGTTATGATGAGCAAGAGAGCCTCTACCATAATTGTGAATTTTATGGCCCCAGGGTCAAGGGTTCGGGTGTTGGGGGGGGCTCTCTTGATTATATAGTGAAAATACACGAATTCTTTGAAAATCTTCTTCTCTGCCCCTAGGTATTAAATAAACTAACTAAGTGCATAGTTATGATGAGCAAGAGTGCCTCAACCAAAATTGTGAATTTTATGGCCCCAGGGTCTGAGGTTCTGGTGTTAGGGTGGGGCTCTATAGATTATATAGTAAAAATACATGAATTCTTTGAAAATCTACTACTCTGCTCCAAGGTATTAAATAAACTGACTACTGTAGATTGGGAAATATTCACGGTGGTTTTAATTTCGCTATGTTCGCGATTTATTAATTTTCCGTGAAATTAAATCCATCGTGAATGTTAGTTTTAGTTTTTAATTATGTTGAATTGCTATAGGAAATTTTTAATTAATTTCTCGCAGCGTGAAATTAAAACCATCGCAAATGGTACTTTTTGAGATATCGTGAAATTTTAACACCGTGGAATTAAACCAATTTACAGTAAGTGCATAATTATGATGAACAAGAGTGTTTTTACCAAAATTATGAATTCTATGGTCCCAGGGTCAAGGGTTCTGGTGTTGGGGGGGGGGGGCTCTATTGATTATATATTGAAAATACATGAATTCTTTGAAAATCTTCTACTCTGCTCCTAGGAATTAAATAAACTAAGTACATAGTTATGATGAGCACAAATGCCTCTTTTAAAACTATGAATTTTATGGCCCCAGGGTCAGGGGTTCTGGTGTTAGGGGGGCGGGGCTCTATTGATTATATAGTGAAATTACATTAAATATTTGAAAATTTTCTTCTCTGTCTCTGGGTATAAAGCAGATGAACTACCTTTATAGTTATTATCAGCAAGGGCCCTAATCTTGCAGACTTGTGAATTTCAAGGCCCCAGGGTCAGGGGTGGGGTGGGGGCTCTACTTATATACTGAAAATGAATTTATTGTTTGAAATCTGCTCTTTTGTATTTATAAACCATTTATTTATTTATATTAAGGGTGCCTTTTTTGTGCAATGTGTGGACCTTAAGGGTAAGGGGTTTAGGTCACAGTGTTAGGGGCACTACTGATTAGTTGGAATGCATTTTTGTTCCCCTACCCTGCGTATTCAGTAACCAAGCTAAGCAACTGCTAAGTGTATTGTTATGATGATTAATGGTGCCTCTTTCAAAATTGTGAATGTCATATACCATCTGGCTTAAAACATTAATCAAATTCAATAACTGGAAAGTTGTTGCATAATGCTCAGGTGACCTATAAGGCCCGTGGGCCTCTTGTTTTTTTTAATAAGAGTATTTAACACTGTTTAACATGAAAATTTAACATAGTCTGATTCCGAATTGGATGTGACCGTCACGGTAGCCCATTCGGCCGAGTGTTCTCTACACGATCGGTATGTCGTTAGTTCAAACCCCGTCTTTGAATGACCTAAGTCGATGAAAAGTAGTTCGCAGCATTTATTTTATGTATAAATCTCTTTGTAAACAATGCTATATGTACTTGCTACATGTACTTCAAAGTACAAAATAATATTTAAAGCCAGTATGGTAGTTTAAAAATAAATCACAAGTGATTTCCTCTACCTTATTTCGAGTCAACATTTCGTAAAGGCTATGGTTCTTATAATTACCTTTTTATCAAATATGACTTATTTCATACTAATTGTTAGGCCTTTTAAGCTGAATCTAATTATGGAATGCCCAGCCTTCCTGGACAATAAAACAGAGCTCACAGTGGGTGTGATCGGTGACAGGGGATGTTTACTCCTCCTGGGAACCTGATCCCACCTCTGGCAGACCCAGTAGTTCGTGTTTATACCCTCTTTACATTTTGTACTGTTTATGGATTTTTTTAAGATCGAAATCATTGTTTGTTATCTTTAATCTTTTCATATTTTCGTTTAAGACGCTCTCTTGAAAACCATCTCCAATATCAAATGATAAGTGAATAATAAACTGAGTATATGTTTTTTTTATTTACAGAAAATATTTTCTTATTTAGATGCCACCTAATGAAAGTTTTAATGTAACTCTCTTTTGATTTAAAAGCTAGGAGTTTGTTTTGATATTTAATCATATAGACAAGATTATGTATGCTTACATTTATTCCCAATTCCTTATAGTTCTCACTCCAAACTTCACATATTTGATGACATTCAGCGACAGGACCAATGCTTGAAGTGTACGTCAATTTTCTACTGAATGAAGGAAGGGCATAATACAGGAAGCAACCTGGAAAACAAGCTGATATTAAAGTTATTGATATATGAACAAAAAAAAAACCAGATATTGTGAGCATGCAGTCATATTACTGGGTTTTTGACCAGCATCTCAAGAAGGAATATGTACTTATAACTTACTTTTCTTCAGGTATGGTAGAATGAACCATATATTTTATATAATAAGAAAATAGCAATTAAATAAGATTTTCCCTTAAGCGTCTCGATGTCAACAAATTACCTAATAGTTTAAACCACGGCGTGAATTCTCCTATCCCGTGAACCTGAGGTCGGCGGTGATCAAGGGTGGGTACTCCAGGGATAAAGACACCAACACTGAGGGGTGTGTTGAACACAGCTAAGGTACAGCTGTCTGACGCTTCTGTCCAATTTCTTGTTGTCTCTTCCAAGCACAGACCTATTGTAACAAAAATTACTCTGTTTCTTTCCTAAATCATTTCAATTATGAATCTGATTGACTTTAACCATGTGTAACATTAAAAGTTTAAATCTAAAGTTCAAACTTACCTAAAACTATCTAAATTTGAACTTAAGATTTAAACTTTTAATGTAATACATGTAAATTTTGAAACTAATTGACTTTTACACAAAATATAAAATATGTACTTTCATTAACGTATATCATGGTCACATATTAATTCATTTAGATCTAACTTTAATTCAATTCATTAATGTTTATCATTTGAAGAAAAGTGATTTGATTTTTTTTTTACTTAGAAATCACTTAGTTTAGTGAGTGTTATTTTTCGTTGTTTTCAATGTATGGAGAGACCAATGAATTTATCTATGAGCACCTAGAAATGTATTATTCCCTATGAATTACTACCAGGTAGCTATGGAAAAGGTTAAATACCTAGGAATTTTTAATGATCAATTTTTGAGTGGTGAATTTATTATTGACTCCATTGTTAGAAAAGTTAACAATATGTCAATTTTTTATACAGACAAGCTCGTTTTTTAAATATAAGAAGTAAAATGCTATTATGCTCTGCTCTTGTACAATGTCACTTTTAGATTATGCCAGCTGTGCACGGTATGCAGATTTATCAAAAAGCCTTAAAAAATTACAAATATGCCAAAACAAAATGGTAAGATTTATACTTAATCTATCCCCTTTCCATACCATAAACTATAAAGTTCATAGTACATTGAATTTGTTGAATGTAGAAGATCGGGTGAGTCAACTCAGATTAAACCATGTATATATAATATATACTATGGTTATGCGCCATCTTACTTAACCGAAAATTTTATTCTAAGATCAGCTGTGTCTTCATGCAACACCAAAGCATCCACTTAAGAAGATTTTTTTATATCTCATGTCAGAACATGTCAAGCTGACACTTTTTATTATACATGTAATGGACTGGAAATTTTTACCTGCCTCTATGAAGTGTACAAAAGGAAAGAGAATTTTGACCACAGAATCAGACACTTCTGTTTCATACTTGAATATTTTACTTGGAAAAGACACTAATGGTAATCTAACAAATAAGCTATATGATAAACGTGATGACTTTAACTTTTATATCGTTAACTTACCTTACTTATGCAGCAATATACCTTCATCACCTGCATACGGTGTATATATATCTCAGTTGATTCGATACGCAAGAGCATGCTCTAAGTATGAACAATTTCTAACACGAGGTTAATTACTGACAAGCAAGTTGATGAAACAAGAATATCAGCAGTCTCGTTTAAAGTCATCATTCGTAAGTTCTTGGGTCGATACAATGACCTTGTCAGCAAATACAATTTATCATTAAGTCAAATGCTAACTGGCGTTTTTATACCAACTGTTAGTCAATTATTTATACACTGAATTGTACGTTATTTCCCGATCATGACAAGGAGCACACGGCGGGTGTGACCGGTCGGCAGGGAATGCCCACTCCTCCATGGCACCTGATCCCACCTCTGATGTTTCGGAGGTCCGTGTTTGCTCTGCTCTTATTTTGTATTGTTCAATGGACTTTGAGACTGAATACTGTTCGTTATCTCCATATCCTTCTTTAAGAAATATTTCAAGTGTTTATCTTACAAAAAGGCATTTTAGAACATGAAAGTGATACGTTTCATTACTATTTTTAAAAATATATTTTACTATTGCTCTAATTTCTTCAAGTTATTCTTTTTGGTAAAGTGACCATTCCTTCTATTTTTGGGTTTGTTCGAAAACAGAAATTAAAAATCTATTTTCATATGCATCCCGACCTTTCAAAACCAAACATGATGAATGATACCGGTAATTCGAATTTGATTTCAAGTACTTGTATTTATTACACTGTTAATGCTGAACATTTACTCGACAAAATTATTTCAATAGCTGTTACGACTTGTTTACAGTTTGCCATCTTATTTCATTGAAGAAGATTGATTGATATTCGTGATCTTCTTCTTCGTTGGAAATCATTAAACGTTTAAAAATTATCATAAAATTACAGACTCATGTAAACGTCATACCTTTGTTGACAGTTTCACAAAACGACTGAGACTGGCGACACAGAATCAAAATAAGTAAGGCTTCCCAGAGAGCAGTGTCCCCCATGTTGTATATATCTAAGCTAAAATTTCCTCCTCCATATCAGCAATTTAACACATTAAGGGAATTCCACACACTCTGTCGTCCTGGTTTTATACAGTTGTAATATCCTTCCTGATACATTCTTCATGAAGATCTTTGTGTGCTTCATATTTAAACAATAAAATGCTTCCTTTGGTTATTAGAAAGGGAATTAATGTCGCAGCTATTGTAGAAAAAATACATAACCCGCGTAGGCGGGTTATGTAAATTTTTTCTGCAATTGCTGCAACGTTAACGGAACAGCCGTTATTCAAGAAAACTACGTGGCATGCTCATTGCCGTTCATGCACTGATTAATGGCAATGGGTTTTCTTAACAAATAAAGGAGAACATATTCAGTGGATGTAAATATAAGTCCATTCTGGTCTTTGTATACGTTGGAAAACTTTTCCCGAGTATCTTGAAATTTGGTGCCGAGCAAAGCGGGGGACCAAATCGAATGGCGAGGGAAAAGTTTATAACAACAATATACAAGTTTAGCTTTTAAAAAAAGCTTAGAGAGTCAGCCAGTGGATTTTTCTTCTCTGTGATAATGTTTTAAAGAATCATAAAGAACTGAAAAAATGCTTTCAACAAATTTTTAATCAGTAGCAGAGTTGGGCACTAAAATTAAAACATCGACTTAATATTTTTTCTGCATAGGAAAAGAAGCGTTTGTGCATGCAGATTCTTGCATTTTTTGTCTCAAAATCAAAAGAACGGAAAGTATGTATAAACATTTAAGTTCCAATTCACGTAACATTAATCAAAGAAGTTATAAACCTACAATCTCATTACATGCGATACTTAAACAGCCATACTGAACCTTCGTTTGAGAATACAAATAAAGGATTATTGAAATACCTAGTACATTTTCTTGTACATTTTAGAATTAAAAAGATAAACATTTAATGTTCATTCAAACAGGTAACATGTAAGCTTTGACGGTATAGCCTAGAAGATTTTTTTTTAGTTTATTAACTATCGTCATTTGACTTACTAGTAACTAGCTGAATTTTGGCTTAAAATTGTTTCATAAAAGTAGAATTGAAATAAAGCAAACATTACTAAGACCTACAAATTCATTTATCAGACCTCTTATAATATAATAAACCTATTAATTCATAAATATGATTGCCACAACCTAGATTATCAGGTCGTAGTTTATGAAAAACAAGCCAATTTACGGATAAAAAAAAGGCATGCGCAGATCGGGGGGGGGGGGGGGTCAAGGGCGGGGCCATAGGGAGTTATGGTTTATGACATTTAATTGCAAAAACTCAAAACCTTCTTGAGATATTGACTGGAAATGAAAGTTTTACACAGAGTCACAGAGAAGTATGAATTTATGACACTGACGTCTGCACCTCAAAATACACAGGGGTGTTCCTTACGCCATATACATGGCCATAGGGAGTTGTGGTATAAAATTTCATTGCAAAAGCTCAATGGCTTACAGAGATA
Source organism: Saccostrea cuccullata (assembly GCF_032062105.1). NCBI lineage: Eukaryota > Metazoa > Mollusca > Bivalvia > Ostreida > Ostreidae > Saccostrea > Saccostrea cuccullata. The sequence goes on from NW_026940151.1 coordinate 8,034, forward strand.
TCGCGCGAAAACAAGTGTTTAAACAGACAGAATTTCTAAATTTAATACCTTGACCTTTGACCTCAAAATCAAGAGTGTCTTCCAAGGGCCATATAAGGTGTAAACAGTTGTGTAAAATTTCACTGCAATAGCTCAAAGACTTCACGCAATATTGCCGGGAAGTGAAAGTGTTGCAGACAGACAGAACTATAGATGGACGGACAGACAGACTGAAATTGATATTCTCTAATTTCAGCGGGGGGGGGGGGGGGGGGGGGCAACAAACGAGCAAGCTTAGCCAGTTGTGTTTTCTTTCCGAAGTATCTGTTGTATGACTTAACAAGTCTGTCCACTATTTAGCATCGGGATCGAAATGATTTGTAGTGAAAACGAAAGTAAAAGCAGTAAAAACTGAAAAGCTAAAAATATGTAATAAACCAATGTTTGTGCTGTAGATTTAAATACATAAGTAAAAATACTTTCAATATATTTTATAAAAGAGCTTCAATTTACGCGTCAAACACTAAATTCATCCAACAGTAGAAACTGTATGCTTCGCTGCGTGGAACACATGTTCATGTGCGAACCAGTTAAATTACTGCGAACCAGTTATCTGTTTGTTGAAACCTTCTATACAAAAATAAGCATCGGGAAATTCCTTTTTGAGTTAAATTTAGTTTTAATTTACAGATTACTTTGGTGTTTAATAGGGATTTGTTGGTTTACAATCTATATTGATTTTACTGAAATAAAATTAGCAGGCGTGATTTACTGCAGAACCACTCCCAGAATTCCAGGTCACGCAAGCGCATTGGAAGTTCTTCGTACCATAACTAGTCAGCCCGCGGGCTGACTAAACATGTTTCACACCTCGAACAAAGGGTTTTTGCGCTACCAAATCACTTGGTACACCCCAAGCCCAAGCTTCATGAATGGGTGACTCTGCCATTGTGTGCATAATTATTGAGCAAATCAATACCAGTGATAGGTTACTATCATGGATACAGGGCAAGGTCACCAGACAATGAATAATGAATCCGATGTAAAACATAGTCAAAAAAATCTACATAGTAACATAAATAAGTACAGGAAGACAGATTTCTTTCTCTTCCCCTGTCTTTTTTCCTGAATAATTCAACTTTAACCAAAATAAAAATATGAAATATTAAACAAAAATTGAAATTAAAATCAAAAGTAAAAGAGAAATCAAAGAAATGTCTAGTATATGATTGAATATTTAGGATTTACCATTTACATTGGCATACTTTAATCAGAATTATCGCATCGAGAACTGAGAACAATAAAAAATTTTCTTACTATTTATTTTATTCTTCGATTTCAATTAAACAAATATAGACTGATTTGGACACAGCAAAAAGTCTAAATATGATATTTTAAAGAAGTTCAAATACGCGGGAACCATCCTATCGCTTAAGTAGTCTACATATATATTCAATCTTAAACCTTTCCTTTCCTGCTTTTCGTTTTCTGTGGAATTTTTTGCTTTTCGGGAGAAATTTATCAATTTTACCACCAAAAACAAATGTTTAAAAATGTCCACAAAACTAAAATGCCCCTGACTTAAATCCATAAAAATGACATGACTTTCTTCTTACAGAGATTTTTGAATCTATAGCAATGAGTCTGTATTGTGTTTGAAAACTACTCACTGTAGACCGTCACCTGACAGGTAGATATTACCCTAAGGGTATAAGTATCACATTTGGGCCTTTACAAAATGGCAACAGTCAGGGTCAAACTATCGTTATCTTGATTAAATGATA
>NW_026940152.1:0-9903 GCF_032062105.1 Saccostrea cuccullata
TTTTTGAATTTTGAAATAAAGTTCACTTTTTAACAAAATCTCATTGAAAAAGAGAAACCCTCCAAAGAAGATTTACAGATTGAAAAAAAAAGCAGAATGATAATGATTTTCCTAAAATTTGAAAAAAGAAAATACTAACAATTAATTAATTGACTAAAGCATATTGCTATATATATGTTCCTATCTTTTTAAGAATTTTAAATAATTCAAGTTCAAAATGATTTCTTAATCCTCACATTAATACATGTATGATGTAGTCATATTAATAAGTGATAATCTAGTAATCATGCTAGATGTGGTGTAGTGCTGTTGAGACACACCAAGAACAGACATTTTTCACAAGTTAAAAAGGAACATGTTTATCTCCATGGCAACAATTTTCCCTGGAATTTTAGTGGTAATATATAGATGCTTTGTATGAGTGATTTTTATCACTGCAAGCACATGCTGCAAATATGTCTTGGAGAGGCAGTATGCCAAATTTGCTCCATTGTTGTTACGGCTCTTCCCTGGAGTTGAAAAGTTCCACTAAATGAAGGACCTGTGTGCAATACTTTTAATGTCTATATATGGATTTGTACACCGCTTCTAAAACAAATTTTGATGGGAAAAAATCTGGAATTTATGCTTCGTAATTTTTTTAAATATTTTTCTTTGAATAATGCAAAAATTTTCATAATTCCATATCTTCTAAAATCCCTGGTAATACATGCTGATTTTTTGTCTATGAACATCTGATGGCACTATAATCTTTTAAAAATCAAAAAATCTTGAAAAATTATCAGTAGGTAAGGTACCTTGCGTATGTCCTTAAAGTCACATACTAAAATAGGGGGAATGGTTGGGAATTTTAAGTCAAAAACAGACAACATTTACAAATGTCAGCAATAATAAAAGTAAGGGTACACCAAACACAACATGTAAACGGGATTTCATTCACATACATATATTACTATAAGACAATATTTTATAGTAGCATGCTAGAATTTTCTTTACAACATTTGTACGTACATTATCCAGGTCAGACTTCGTGGCAGGAAGTGGGTCGTGCCTCTCTTTCAATCCCTGAAGTTCTGCCTTCAGGTGCTCAATCTCCTTTGTCCTGTTAATTGTACAAAATCAAATCAAACTTGTAATATGTACTTCATTTTAAGAACAGCAACAAAAGAGAGCATTTCATCATAATAACAGTTTTGCTTTTGTTTGTTAAAATCAAAATATATTGATCGATCGACTTAAAGAATTTTTTTTTCATGATATTGATTCAATCAAGAATTTATAACATGACTACATCTATAGTTTACAAACATTCCATGATTCCAATGTAGGTAGTTACCAGATATCAGATTCTGTGCTATGTACATGTACATTTACTGTTTACACCTCAAATGCGGTTCATACTAATCATTAGACTCTGTACTACGTGTATAATTACAAGTACGTACCTAGCCTCAGACTCAGCAGTAAATCGACTGGTCATGTCCGTCTTCATAAGTGTCTGCTTCTCTTGTAGGGCATACAACTAAATTAAAAAAAAATTTCGTGATTTGAAATAAAAAATAGAGTTTTTTTTATTTTGTATCCACACTAAATCTCCACATTTCTAGCAATATAATATCTGTTCGAGGAAAAGTAAGTGAGAAAAGAAAATATTTTCTAAAAAAAAAAGTATTATAATATAATAAATCTGATTTAAACTTGAATACATCAACTGATGACAAATGATTTAATGTTTTAGCTGTGTGGGACTTTGACATAGAGACAAAGAACCCCGATATCTAAGACTGACCTCCTCCGGCAGTTTGTTGACGTTAGTGGACAGCTCTTTAATGGTCTGTTGGGTGGTGTCCTGCCAGATTGAGATGGCGTCCACTTTCTCCCGGAGGTTCTGTGACAGAACTGCAGTAGCCTGAAACACAAACAACTCGAATGTCAAAAACTAACTTATAATACATCTACAATTCTAAGGAGAATTTTGTCTACAGAGCTTTATAAAACAGTGGAAAAAAAGTACAGTGTGTATGATATCTGCAACTGAAAAATATGTTTAATGATCTGTTGTGAACAAGCATGGATATATGTAAGATTCGTGCTCATGCCCACTGATGATTTATTTATTGTGAACATACAAATTTCTGCAATTATAATCATATATCTAAAATACTAATGATAAACTCATACAATTTTGGTGCAGAAAAGCTTTGTGGATAATGCTGTATATAGATATAACAAATCTCTCCTATGCAATTTCTTCATTAAAAAGCTGATTCTAATTAAAACCTATGTGCAGTAAGCAATTTTCCCCTTTTTATTAAACTTTGTCAATTGTTTAACTAAAATGTAAATTTTACACACTGATTTGTCTGTCATATCAAATACATTAATGAATAGATCAAATTACCATTATTTCTATCACACTTTATGTTATTTTTGGGCATTACCTCCATTTGTTCTTTTTCCTTGCAGCATATAAAAATATTGTGTGAAATGTTAGTAAATAACATACATTATATATACAGCAGTGACAAAATGTCACACATCTAGGAATTTTTTTCTAATTGTTCTATAGTTTTTATACCTCTGGGGAAGTGGCTCTACTCTGTTTACAAAAAATATTGTACAGTAAGTCATTCTGTTTCATTATCTTTTGTAAATCATATAGTGATAATCATTAAAATGAAAAGTCGATAAAGAGGCACTGAACATATAAACATAGGGAAATAATTGGAACTTCATGAAATTGCAAATTTTGTACATATTTAAGGTAAAATATCTTGTTTATATACTTATTATTACTTTTACAAATCTGCCACCACTAACATTGGTATACATGTATGAATATCAGCTTCGACAAAATAAGAGTGATCTCCCTTGAAATATACATTACGTGTCAGAATTATTGTGCTCACAATTTTTTTTTTACTCCCTAGTGAACAAAATATGTATGATATACAAAACTCCTCTGTCATCCCAAACAAACTAAAGTAAACATATGTTATCCCTCTGTGCTTCAAATACAACTCACACTTTAAAATCCTCTGCAGCCTGGGTATAAATTGAAGTTCAACTAATGAAGGTATGATAAAATTTTCACAAATATACTCACTAGAGTTCGTTTATTTGAAGACTTGATACGAAACTACAAATGTTCAATTCTATATTTCTCTACAGTGCAGGAGGGCATATATTTTAAGAAAAAAGATTGAGGGCAAACATAAAGGATAAAAGAAACAGTCAAAAATTTTTATCACTAAGTTTCAGAATTTAAAATTTGAAATTATAAATTAAAAAAAAAAAGAAATGCATCATCTATTTCTATATCAAATCACTCCACTTTTACCTCTTTGTTTTCATGTTTTTTAATAATCTGTAGAAATTTGATTAAAGCCATTTAAAAGAAGATACAAAAAGCTTCCAAGTGGGGGGGGGCGCTAAACCAACAAAAAAGGTAAACCACAATTTTCAATGCCTAAAAAATATCTATCTTTGAAAAAAAAGGGGGTGAAGACCCCTACACCCCCCCTCCCCCCCCCCGGTTTCGACGCCTATGTAGAATATGAACATATGGATGGGTAGACGGATGAATAGTAAAAATCAAATAGGCAAAATAATTTTACTGATGCATCAAAGAGGTCTAAAATTTAAACAAGAAATTAAAATTGTGGCTCCCCCAGCTGCATTTCATTTCTGGTATTTTTCACTGAGACATATCGGGCGGCACATACATCGCACCTCGGAGGTTTGAATGGAGCCTAGCGGAGTCAGCCGAGGATTGCCGATTGGAAATTTTTCGATATTTCAACTTTTCATGGCCGACATGTTTTAGTTTTCATTTCTGACATTTTAAAATTTTCATTTCTGACTTTTTCAGATTGTACTTTTTGGTTATTAAAACAGGATTGAAGAATTCACTTATGAATATTTCAAAGGATAAATGTTTATATCCAGTATCGCATGACAGCAATCATCGAAACTTATGAATCACGTCTTAATCAATCAAATACATACTTCTGAAATTTATTTATCTTATTATTTATCAAAATAATTATCATACCCGCATTTTCTTAAGAAAGTTCGGATATATTATTGTTACTCATGTCTCTCCGTCCGTCTTTCTGTCACAGTTTTCTTCCTGTTACATTTTAGCAATAGCCTAATCATGTTTTAGGAGATGGTTGGTGGTGCTATGCAGATGTGCAGTAAGATAACTTTATTTCTATTTTGCCCAGGGGGTCAAATGGGGGGTCGAAAAATGACGTGTTTTATGAAAAAAAAAAAAAAACACCTGGTTCCTTAAACTTATCCTACATTTTACATACTAGTCTAACCATATTTTGGGAGATTATTGGTTGTGTAATGTAGATGTGCATTAAGGTTTCGGAATTGTCATTTTTTTTATGAAAAATATCCTAGGTCCCTGACACCCTTCATTTCAACAGTAGCCTTATTTCTTTTGTGAAATGGTTAGAGATGTCATGTAGATGTGCAGTAAGGGTTCGAAATTTTTTTTTACCCCGGGATCAAATAGGGGTTGAAAAATGACGGGTTTTTTTCTGAAAAAAAAACCTTGTTCCCTGAAATCCTCATACATTTTACACAGTACCCTGACATCTTCTGGGAGACGGTTCTGTAGATGAGCAGTAATGTTTTTGAATTTTCATTTTTGCCCGAGGGTTCAAATTGGGGTCGAAAAATTACTTTAAAAAAAGAAGTCCCCCTTGTTCCCTGAACGCCTCATACATTTTATATATAAGCCTAATCAATTAATTGGATATGGTTGGTGGTGTCTTTTTGCCCCAAAGGGTCAAATGGGGTTGAAAAAGGACATTTTATGAAACAAGCCCCTGGTTCTCTGAACTCCTCCTATTTTTTACTTACTAGTCTAATCATCGTTTGGGAGCTGGCTGATAATGTAATATAGATGTGAAGTAAGGTTTCGGAATTTGTATTTAATAAGGGCAGAAATATGACATTCTTATGCAAAAAGTCTCTAGTTTCCTGAACATTTTACATACTTGGCGAATCATCTTTTGAAAGAAATCTTATCGAATATTCGGTAAAACATAAAGGTCAAGGGTTAAAATATCATATAGTGCTGGGAAACATTTTGTCACAGATAAGGTACGAGGGGTTATCAATAAATTTGTGGACTAGCGCTATAAAATTCAAAACGCTTTAGGCACATCAATGAATTTTAAAAAAAATAGTTAGCATCATCTTTTCTGTCTAAAGAATAAAGCATAAATCATAAATTTTATTTAAAAAAAAATATGTAATGTTTTTGTAAGCAATGGTATGTCCAGGCGGCGCAACCTTGAACAAGACGTTTATGCGACCTATGTGTAACGGAGAAAAAAGTCCTTTGATATGAATATTTGACATCCAAAAATCCCTTTAATCCGGGTATGCGTCGAGACACAATTGTTCCATGAAATATGAAATAGCACTTCATTCTGGAATTTCTATGAAATTTTATCGTACATTTCACATGGAATGTCCAAACAAATTAGGCCTTGAAAATGACGTCAAAAGAAGGAGAGGTGTCTTTTTCAAACATTCTATCAAGATTTGCCACTGAAAAAAAACTGGTAAATATCTACGAAATATTTAAACTGGCTACAGAGAAATAATATGCATCTAGAATACTTGTCTTTTAATGTCAAAATAGATTCAGAGAGAAAAAAGGATACACAGTTAATGTCGATTTGTAGTCAAGATGTGAAAAATTGATCGCGTCAAAAATGAAGTTGATCATGTTTTGTAGATATTGAATGCTTCAAAGCAAAATATACTGATACAATCAAGCGAGGATCTCTCCAAATGTATTAATCCATTTGGAATATTGTATTCATTGAAAACCGCTTTTCATGACACTGAGAGTCATATAAAAAAAGGCGGGTTTAAGTACTTACTCAGCTCCAGAGAATCTCATTTAAAAAAGTGCATGAGGTAGAAGAAGAAGACATTGAAAAAATCAATGACGTTGTCGGACGTCATGAAAATAAACGACGACAGCGCCGGGTGATCATATAAGGTCGTTTTTATTTTATAATAATTTTGCAAATAATGAACCTATCAAGCTAAAATTTTCAATATTTCTTTATTTTTTGTTGTTTCATGTCCCATATAAATTTTGAAAGCACAGACTACATAAAATTCGTTTTATAGCCCCAGTCCACGAACTTTTTGATAACCCCTCGTACATGTCAAATGTGAAAGTTTAATCTCTTCTAATTCGAAAGATATAAAAATAGATATCAAAGTTTTGAAAAGTAGGTATATAACTTCAAGGTGAGAGAGTCAAAAGTCATGATATATTTGGAGAAGTCTCATCACAGGTAATATACATACACGTATAATATGAATGCCCTATCTTTTCTTTGTTATAATTTTCAATTTAAAAACAATTAATTTTTTGGAAAGAAATTCAAATTTTGGGGTCAGGGAAAAAAATCATAGCGTAATTTCGATTAGGGTAGAATGGTAATGTAACAGGTAAATACTGATACACATGTTTGATATAGAAGTTTTATTTCTTCTTATTCAAAAATTATGATCATGATGACGAAGGTTAAATTTATTGTGACAGACGGACAGACTGACAGAAAAATGATATTTAATGCCCCCTACCTTTGGCAAAAAAGGGGACAATAAATGTTCTTGCTGTCCTTGTAAAGAAGATTTATGATGGAAAAGATCCCCTTCATATTCATATTTATTCATATTTCTATGTGAATTGGTTAAAATTGACCCAGTGGTTATAGAGAAGAGATAAAAAAAATGTAAAATGTTTGCAGATAACAGATGGACGACAAAATGTGATTAGGAAACCAGAAAAAAACTCAAATGTGCTTAAAGACGTACAACACACTTTGGGAGATAATTCTTGCGATTTCAATTGAACATTTGACGTGACGTCAAGTTTAACGTCAAAAATAAAGCGTCAAAACGACGAGTAAAACGATCCCGATGTATATCAATCATGAACGAAAATTGGGATATGGGGCTTGGCTGTGATTGTGCGTACCATACTCAATCAATAAGTTTTTTTTTTTAATTAACTCGATTAAACTCCGTAAAAAGCAAGACATAAAATAATACCATCCCTTAATGTTTATTTCATTTCATTTCATATACAATAAATTGTATTTTTGATCAAAGCGCAGCATTTTTTTTTTATTCTGAAATTTTTTTTTTACATTGCCAAAATTCTCATTATGTTTAATTGGCTAATAACATTCCGATTAATGATCTTCATTGCAATTTAATTTGTGCATACACGATATAAATATTGTTTTTCTTCTTTAATTGAATAAAACAACAATAAATAAACAATAAACTCTTACAATGTAAAATTGATGTTGTTCTTAGACCCTTACTGATCAAAGAGGAACAACTCTGCAAATGTAGGAGATGTTTATTTTCCTCCCTTTATTCACGGTTTTCCACAGAATCAGATACATTTACAGCAAGACCTGATTAATCCGAGAATTGAATACTATAGACCTCATATACACAATGCAAGTATAGAATTGAAAAGAATTGTTCACTCGCACTGAAATTATCTGTATTTATGAATATCCTATTGCAGCAAATCGTATTTTTGACTTTCTGTCAACAATGTCGGTTCGCATTTCCTCGAATCAAAACAAAACGTAGCCTATAAGATTTAAAAAAAATCAACGTGGGATTTGATATAAATTGAAATAGATGAAGAGTTTAATGTTTGATATTTTGAAGTTTATGTGGACAAATATGGAATTTTCATTTTAACTTCAGAAGCGACGAAATTGAAAGAAATGCGTACAATATCATGAGGTTGTATGTACATCTAATGCAAATGTCGATGTATCCCCACGGCCACATACTGTCTCGTTTGAAATAATGATATTAAAGAAACTACAATTATTCCATTTATATCACAGGAGAGTTGAACATACACCATTTTTAAAATGAATAAAATTAAAGAAATAAATTTAAAAATCAACATATTCAAGTTCAACAAAACTTGAATTCGTATCCAGATTTCATGTGATATGGAATGCATAACGCATACGTATACGACTAAACACTAAAATCTTTCAGTATTTTTTTCCTGATACACTGTACATATAAAAAGAGTTGTCAATATTTATTCTGCATTAAAGAATTTAAAAACTAATGCATACCTCCGAGGTTCTTGACGAAATACTAGTACATTTGCACTGTAAACGACGTTTCGTCAGACGCAAATGGTCTGCGACGCAAAACAGGAAGGGGTGGGGGTGATAGGGGTATTCAAAAATTGCCTAAAAATCTACATTTAAATATTCCAATTTAATTTTTTAAAATGTGTATTTGTAGATTCATACAACAAAGTGATCGAATCCCGTCTGAAAGACGCGCGGGAACGTGATTTATTGAGAAAGGGGGGGGGGGGTAATTTTCTGCTATTAAATCAAAACTGGTCGTACAAAAATTATACAAAAAATTATGAAGATTATTTTTACTACCAGCTACCTAAAGAAAGTTTTTTTTTACCAAAATTAAACGACACGTTTTTTCACAAAAAAAATTTTGAATTTGAAAAATACGCAATTTTTAAGGCTTAGAAAATTCAAAGTTTTTCAGTTTAAGGTCTTTAAAAATTGTTTTGATGATATGTATATCAAAAAGATGACTATTTTTTGTGTTAAATGGTCAAATGAATAAGCCAATGAAATTTGACATTTATATCTAACCTGGTTTTATTGAAAATCAAGGTTTAAGTAGTTCATTGATTAAAAATTTTCTCTCCTTGTAAACAACTAAAAGGGGGTAACTTTCGGAAGTTCCTGTCCAAAAACCACTAGAACGATTTTGTCCAAAATGTGCATTCATGAAGTAAATATAGTCATGTACTAAGTATACAAAAATAACGAAAATTAAACAGGAATTTTTAGGGGTAGGTGTGTTGTACATCCTTAATACACAGAACACAGCAGCCATGACCCCTGGTGTCGTCATGTACCATACTCCACAGGGTATTGTGTATGCTCCAACAACACTGCAGGATGCCAGCCGGTCCATGTTCAACTTCCAGCAGACCCCCACAGCCCTGCCTTTATCCCAGTCAGAGAACGGTCAACAGATCATCACAATCCCCATACCTGTCAGTCTTGCGGCGGGAGGTCATTACAGGTAAAGTGATGTCAGAGCTCAATAAAATATACAACATATACTTCTATTCAAATTTTGAATCCAGTTTATTAATTGTTTTACGATAGAAAATTACACATTTTTATCATCTTCAATACATTGATTGCAAATTGTCTTTCATTTGTAAATCAAAATGAATGATTTTAATCATAGGAAGTACATATTTTTCAAAGCATTGTCTGTGTAAACAAATGTGACATTAAATGACATTTCTGTATTTATTTTGTAGGTCCCAATTCAGTATCAGTTTGCAACACAAGTATCAGATGCTCAACAGGCAACTCTTTCTCAACCCACACCCGCTAAAAAACCCAAGAAATGAGAGCAAGGGTCGCAAACAGAGTTACCTACTCTTGAGAGGAATGGAGCAGACAAGAGTTGTGTGCCCCTGCATAATAGAGGTTGTCTTCCACATGGACATTGTGCTGTGTGATTGTATGTGCCAAACAAACATTGTGTAAACATGTAGAAAGCCCCCAGTAATGTGATAGGGGTGAAGTGAATGTGCCTGGTTTTATGGAAACAAAGGGTACAATTGAAAGAAATTTCTATAATTCTTTCTTTGACTTATTTATGTTTAATTGTGTATTTAATATGTTAACAATAAGAATTTCAGAATGGAACGGTCTCGTTCACAATGAATTAATTTATATGAATACAATTTGAATTTTTATATCAATTTCATTAACCTCAATGAAAAGAATATAAGTATTTTCTATAAATGTT
>NW_026940153.1:0-9719 GCF_032062105.1 Saccostrea cuccullata
AGTTCATGCCTTAAAAGCATACATTGCTCAACATAAGCACACATCTGGTCCTTTATTCAATTTCAAATCTGGTGAACCAGTTAGGCACACTCTGTGGCATCCCAATTGAAACATGCACTACGTTTTGACTGATTATTTTACTCTGGTGATAGTTTTCGCGTCTGTACTGCGAGTGGCAGCTAACAATGGTTTATCTGGATATGAAATCCAACAACATGGTCGTTGGCACTCAAATACAGGTAAACATTACATTAAAATAAATGCCTTCAGGTTTTAAATTTCACACTTGTTATTTAAAGTTCCTAACTAAATGTCCCCTTTATACATGTATACTGCCACCGACTATCGTTGTAAAAGCATCACATCAAATGAAATTAATTTCCATATTTTTTTGTTAAGAATTCCAAACTAAATGCTCCCCTTATACATGTACAGCCACCGATTATCGCAAGAGAGAAGTCAGCAAATGGCTGTTTTTCTTTCAACAATTTAATTAGGATCTGACGAACTTTTTACATCCATTTCAGTAATTAAACGTATAAATCAAATCTCTGAGGTCCGCAAATGGTTGCTCTGATACAAAATTTTATTTAAGCATTACATCAATATGAAACAACAAATTTGAACCTCCCGAGGTCAGTATATAACCGCTATAATATAACAGTAATTCTATCAGTGATCTAGCAAAGTGTTCGCTATGAAAATTAAGTGCTAGCTTGTTCATTAGAAGATCATTTTACTCTTCAAATTGCTCTTAAATTTGCATGCTAATATACTTGATGACAGCATACAGCTGCTCATAAAATCTATTATTAGACAGTTGAAACTCAGCTTGGAGTTTGATCTTGTGTATCAGGTCAGCATATGTCTGTTTACAAAATTGTATCATCGTCATGAGCTTAGAAGTTCAAAAATTTGTGTATGACATTAGTGTACAGCTGCTTATAAAAACTGGATGTTAGTTGGAGCTCCGCAGAATATTGTGCATAAGGTCAGCATATGGATGTTCTTAAAATATAAATTGTAGAAATCAGCTCATGATACTAAGGTTTGTCTCTAAATATGTTTATGAGGCAGCATATGGCCCCTTCTTAAATCTCGTTAAATGTAAGTTACTCACAAGTTTAGTAACCTTTGTCCTTTATATTTTGTTACTTATTCAGATATAACTCTGTGTCTACGTGGTTTTTTTTAATGTTTATGCTTATTTAGTCACTACAGGTACATGTTATTCACTACACAATGTTAGTATCTGTTAAAAACACGTTTTTCTACAATTAAAATTGAGCAGTATATAATTCACGAAATGCTTTTCCTTGGGTGGCGCTGCATGCGTCATGCAAGCATTTAGCATGCAGTGTGGCCTCTTTGTTCACGCCGCCTTCTTGTTACACAAACTTAGTAATTATTATATAACAATAGCTGGGATAAGCACTAAGTCGCAATATATTATATCTAAGTTTAAACTATTCATTATTTGGCCTTATCCCAGCTATAATTTACATGATCGTGTGTAATATTGTATATTTATGTGCTTTTGTTCACTTTCGTCATTTATCTGGTCAATAAATGACATTTTCAATCAACTCAAGATCTCGTGTCTTCTCTAGTTTTTCAAGCAACAAGAACAAACTACGGAAAGGCTTTTCATATTATGAGATTTACTTTTATTAGTGGAAAAGTTGTGGATATAAATATTTTTATCAACTGCTCTCATTTTATGTAAGATCATGTTTGTTCAATCAATTGGATCCTCCTCCTTCTTTGGTTTGTAAATCTATTTTGCTCCTTCAAGGGTCCAAAGTGGACTGATAAAATCTTGTATTTTGTATAAATCTAATGTTACAAGTCGTTCAAATTTTGTTGAATCTTTCTCTTGGGTGAAATCAAGTCGTCTAAGCGAAGTTTTCATACATGCTATAGTGCACTTATGTCATCGATATCTTATTTTAGCGGCTTCATTTTTATGCATTATTTTAGTGCGACATTTAGAAATTCAACTTGGATATATCAAAGTGTATAAGTCGTCTAAAACTTATCAGAAAAGTATTTGTCATCAGAGATTGTTGTCCTAATTATATCATCAAACCTTGAAGTAATTGTATTTTTTTATCCTAATATCGCGTTCTATAACAACAACATGACGCGATCATAAATTTCCGTAAATAGCTCGCATGTTGACATAAATATCTTGCTTGTTACCATAATTTACTTGTATGTTCACATAAACACCATGCATGTCTACATCCCAGATAGCAAGACATAATTGGGCCAACGTTGGCCCAATTATTTTTCCAACGTTGGCCCACGGTTGGTAACCTTACGTTGGCGCACGGTAATTTTGCTCATCGGCCCAACGTTGGTCCAACATGTTGGCATATTGTTGGGCCAACGTAGGTATAATTGTATGACAACTAACAGCCAACCTTAAAAATGGTTCGTTAGGTTGGCCCAAGGTTGGGCCTTTGTTGAAATGTCAGATGGCATATTGTTGGGCCAACGTAGCTATAAGTATGTGCCAACTAACAGCCAACCTTAACAACTGTTTGGTTAGGTTGACCCAATGCTGACCCTTTTTTACAATGTCAGATGGCAAATTGTTGGGCCAACGTAGCTATTACATAGAAACATTTGCAATTGGTTAAGTGATTCTTTGCATAAACCTATTTTTATGACTGTTTGAAATAATTAATACACAATTCAATCTGCATTCATAATGCATACATGGACATGTTCAATGAAAACATTACTAATGATTCACTGTGATAATATTTTATATAAATCAATTCAATCATAATTTGAATTTGAATAAAATGAATTTTAGAATAGACAATAGAGGTAAATAATGAAAATTTATCAATTCAAAGTTTTTAATCAGGGCTCACTTGAGTCACTTCCTTTATTACTGTCCTTTTGTTGTATTCCCGCTCTTTTTCCGTCCCTTCGTCTCCTCCCGATTTCTTAATCTTGATCTTTGTCATACGGACTCGTACTTTATACAATTCTTTAAGCATGGTCTTCGATTTCATTGTTATTTACCGCCACCACATTTGTTTTCCTTGCAGTCTCTGACTGAATTTCTTTGTTACAATCGTGTCTGTAATAGACAGTTAAGAATTAGATAGATAGAAACAATGTCAATGTAAACCTCGATATGTTTCTGCACATTATATTACCCGATTTCATGATTTGCTGTTAGTTTTAGTATTGGTCAATTTTGGGAACCACTGATGGATTACATCATATGTTTGTGAAGGCATACATATGAATATGACATTATTTTAGTGCTTATAAAATTTCAATGTGAAACTTGACATGTTTCTGCACATTATATTACCTGATTTCATAATTTGCTCTCAGTGTCAGTATTGGTCAATTTTGGGAATCACCAATGAATTCCATCATATGTATGTGAATACATACAAATGAATATTAGATTATTCTAGTGCTTATAAAATTTCAATGTGAAACTTGACATGTTTCTGCACATTATGTTTCCTGATTTCATAATTTACTGTCAGTGTCAGTATTGGTCAAATTTGGGAATCACCAATGGATTCCATCAAATGTAATTGAAGGCTCCAGTTTGTTTTCTTAATCTTCCCAATATCCGATGGAGGTTGGGAAGATCTGTTTATGCATTTATTAAATGAGGGTTGCCTATCAATGTCTTATGTTTGTGACGGCTCCAGTTTGTTTTTCTTAATCTTCCCAATATCCAATAAAGGTTGGGAAGATCGGTTTATTTATTTATAAAAAATGGTTGCCTTTGAATGTCACAAATGTTGAATTTTACTATGACCATGATGAACTGACCTGTTTAAAGCTGACACTTATAATATGATAATAGGTTGGCAACATGCATTGTGAAGAGTTCAATTACACATGATAAAGATGAAAAATTAAGCATGTTTGCTCCTAGCTACCATTTGTTTATTGCTGAGTGGCAAAACATTATATTTTCTTTTATTTTATCACCTATGGCATTTAGAACTGCTTGGACTTATTGTAGAAAAATGCCACCAAAAAGAGAAAAATGTGACGGGTCCAAAACCACCTAGGAAAATGAGGTTACGCAGTCAATCGGCTCAACTGCTCCCTGTGGATTCAACTTGGGCAACTCAGTTGATGCCAATTTATCATTGACTCAAGTGGCCGCTCCTAAAAATCAGCTGGCAGCAGCAATCTTAGACAACAGCATCAGACCTTGACTCTCAGCAATGCTTCTACAAACAATATCGCATCAAAGGCTGCACCACTGCACCACAGACTTCGATTACCTCTTCGATCTAGTGATTCAAATAGTTGCAATTTGGTAAACACCCGATAATACTTGCATTGTTTTCCAGGTGAGTCGATGGCAGATACATTTAACAGTAACAACGAATGTTAACTTCTAAATTTCCAAGAGGAAAATATTTTATTTCAGATAAAAAATAATGTAATACAATTAAATCCTCAGTCAACTAGTATTAATTGTAACAGAGACCATTACAGATGTTTCCTAAATTCTCCCCCAAGTCCCTGCAGGCTTCATTAAATAAGGCAATCCAGTATATTAGTCATTTTAGGGTTTACACACGCGCGCAAGTACATGCATATACATAATGACCAGGTCAAATTGTTTACACTTTTAATGCATTTCTTTTAAAAGCAATTTATCAGAAATATTTAAAATGGCTATGTTAAATATATTTGTCAATTTACTCAATTCGTGTCCTTGCACGTGCATGCATGTGCAGATTGACCATGTCATCTTGAGAACACTTTTAAAACTGTTATTATATACTGATTTTTAAATCATTTCATTTTCAAAAATACACATAAAGATATTATATTATAGATATATCTAGATATTTTGGCGATATAATGTTTATCAGTAAATGAACACCATTCGTGAAAAATGCGGTTGTGTAATGTGAGGTAAATGAAAATGTATTACAATTAATCAAGAAATATGGGAGAAAGGCACTTATGGCTTAGCTATACATAGGAGATGGTATTAGAAACATCCCAATACACCTTCAGACTATCATTTGAACAATCAATATTATTTGATAGATTTTACTCAGTTGTTTGAGGTTTTAAGCACGTCCTTGCAATGGTTTATGTTTAATAAATATCAGGCCACTATCTCAAAATGTCTCTCTATTTAGAAACTTTTAAAGTTTATGTTGGAGAGTATGATTTTCCTCTAAAGAATCAAACTGTCTTGCCGACAACTTGTTTGACTATATATGGACTGAGGTAGATTCTATTCCTATGGAAAGTAGATTATCTGAAGACATACTCATAGATGATATAAATTTGCTTGTACAGTGGTCACACCTGGTCGTGCCTTGTTTGAGACTCTTAATAGATTTGACTTGTGTGTCCAAAACACACCATTACATAAAATCAACTGCTAAGGAATATGCTGACATTAAAGCAAGGTAGCTTTTTAAAGATCATTTTTGTGGCAAATCAATATTTTATCAGGATTAGTGGTAACCTATACAGAAGCTACATTTATATACAGATGCATCAGGTGCTTTGGGTAATGAAGCTGTATATGTTTCAAAATGGTCTGTTAAATCTTAGTTAGATATTTATACAGATTTATGTTAGAGTCTTCCAATCATCTTGCTAGTAGATTGGTTTCAGTATTTCAGCTATCAAAATTCTCTTTTTTGCTTAATGCTTTTTAGGATTTATTTACTCAGGGTTTAAACCCGTCCACGATTAATCCACATATTTCGGCCATAAGTTACGTTCCTAACCTTTTTTATAGATGACCTTAAATACTCCTTTATGGTGAGGAAAGTTGTTAAATTAAAAAAATAAAAAAAGTCGCAGAACGTAGCAAGAACTGTTGACACTAGTCTTCCAATTACAAAACCCATTCTTAACAAATTAGTATCTGGCTTGCATCACACTCTCCAAAAGCATACTCAAGAACCATACTATCAGCAGTATTCCTTATTGCCTTGAATGCTTTTATGAGCTTAGGAGAACTTGTTCATGTAAACAACACATTCAACATTCAAAGA
Organism: Saccostrea cuccullata; assembly: GCF_032062105.1. NCBI lineage: Eukaryota > Metazoa > Mollusca > Bivalvia > Ostreida > Ostreidae > Saccostrea > Saccostrea cuccullata. The sequence goes on from NW_026940153.1 coordinate 6,030, forward strand.
CAAGCCATAATGTTCTATGATGATAATTCAGTTTAGATCACACTGAGGTATTCCAAACTATGAATGATAGACATCCAGTGATACTTATACTCAAACAGTCAATAACTTAAATTGCCAATTTTGTCCAGTTCATGCCTTAAAAGCATACATTGCTCAACATAAGCACACATCTGGTCCTTCAATTTCAAATCTGGTGAACCAGTTAGGCACACTCTGTGGCATCCCAATTGAAACATGCACTACGTTTTGACTGATTATTTTACTCTGGTGATAGTTTTCGCGTCTGTACTGCGAGTGGCAGCTAACAATGGTTTATCTGGATATGAAATCCAACAACATGGTCGTTGGCACTCAAATACAGGTAAACATTACATTAAAATAAATGCCTTCAGGTTTTAAATTTCACACTTGTTATTTAAAGTTCCTAACTAAATGTCCCCTTTATACATGTATACTGCCACCGACTATCGTTGTAAAAGCATCACATCAAATGAAATTAATTTCCATATTTTTTGTTAAGAATTCCAAACTAAATGCTCCCCTTATACATGTACAGCCACCGATTATCGCAAGAGAGAAGTCAGCAAATGGCTGTTTTTCTTTCAACAATTTAATTAGGATCTGACAAACTTTTTACATCCATTTCAGTAATTAAACGTATAAATCAAATCTCTGAGGTCCGCAAATGGTTGCTCTGATACAAAATTTTATTTAAGCATTACATCAATATGAAACAACAAATTTGAACCTCCCGAGGTCAGTATATAACCGCTATAATGTAACAGTAATTCTATCAGTGATCTAGCAAAGTGTTCGCTATGAAAATTAAGTGCTAGCTTGTTCATTAGAAGATCATTTTACTCTTCAAATTGCTCTTAAATTTGCATGCTAATATACTTGATGACAGCATACAGCTGCTCATAAAATCTATTATTAGACAGTTGAAACTCAGCTTGGAGTTTGATCTTGAGAATTGTGTATCAGGTCAGCATATGTCTGTTTACAAAATTGTATCATTGTCATGAGCTTAGAAGTTCAAAAATTTGTGTATGACATCAGCGTACAGCTGCTTATAAAAACTGGATGTTAGTTGGAGCTCCGCAGAATATTGTGCATAAGGTCAGCATATGGATGTTCTTAAAATATAAATTGTAGAAATCAGCTCATGATACTAAGGTTTGTCTCTAAATATGTTTATATTAGGCAGCATATGGCCCCTTCTTAAATCTCGTTAAATGTAAGTTACTCACAGGTTTAGTAACCTTTGTCCTTTATATTTTGTTACTTATTCAGATATAACTCTGTGTCTACGTGGTTTTTTTTTAATGTTTATGCTTATTTAGTCACTACAGGTACATGTTATTCACTACACAATGTTAGTATCTGTTAAAAACACGTTTTTCTACAATTAAAATTGAGCAGTATATAATTCACGAAATGCCTTTCCTTGGGTGGCGCTGCATGCGTCATGCAAGCATTTAGCATGCAGTGTGGCCTCTTTGTTCACGCCGCCTTCTTGTTACACAAACTTAGTAATCATTATATAACAATAGCTGGGATAAGCACTAAGTCGCAATATATTATATCTAAGTTTAAACTATTCATTATTTGGCCTTATCCCAGCTATAATTTACATGATCGTGTGTAATATTGTATATTTATGTGCTTTTGTTCACTTTCGTCATTTATCTGGTCAATAAATGACATTTTCACTCAACTCAAGTTCTCGTGTCTTCTCTAGTTTTTCAAGCAACAAGAACAAACTACGGAAAGGCTTTTCATATTATGAGATTTACTTTTATTAATGGAAAAGTTGTGGATATAAATATTTTTATCAACTGCTCTCATTTTATGTAAGATCATGTTTGTTCAATCAATTGGATCCTCCTCCTTCTTTGGTTTGTAAATCTATTTTGCTCCTTCAAGGGTCCAAAGTGGACTGATAAAATCTTGTATTTTGTATAAATCTAATGTTACAAGTCGTTCAAATTTTGTTGAATCTTTCTCTTGGATGAAATCAAGTCGTCTAAGCGAAGTTTTCATACATGCTATAGTGCACTTATGTCATCGATATCTTATTTTAGCGGCTTCATTTTTATGCATTATTTTAGTGCGACATTTAGAAATTCAACTTGGATATATCAAAGTGTATAAGTCGTCTAAAACTTATCAGAAAAGTATTTTTCATCAGAGATTGTTGTCCTAATTATATCATCAAACCTTGAAGTAATTGTATTTTTTTATCCTAATATCGCGTTCTATAACAACAACATGACGCGATCATAAATTTCCGTAAATAGCTCGCATGTTGACATAAATATCTTGCTTGTTACCATAATTTACTTGTATGTTCACATAAACACCATGCATGTCTACATATATTTAACTCGCATGTTAACATACGTAAATCGCATCTTCCCATAACTATGTAACATGTAAATCTTGTTTTTACGATGTCAGAAACAGGTTTGTGTATTATATAGATGATTAGGAGATTATATTGAACTTTTTTATTTAATTCTCGATTTACTAGGTATGTATTCCTCATCTATCAAGTAAACTAAGTTCAATCATTGGGTACTTGAAATTGACATTTAACTATGAGTCCCTGTGCGAAAATAGTTCACCTTGTTTGACACAAATGGCAACCAGCAAATATTTGGTCTTCTGGTGTTAACGCCAAATATTACTAGCGCAAGAAGGAAGCCATATCAATATTAACAATTAAGCTTGATTACAATTGAATATAATAGTCTGTATTACAAACATATTATTTAAAAATGATCTTTTTATCCACTTTTTGATTTGATTTGGGATGCAGCGAAAAAGTTACGAAGAAAAAAAAAGCTGTCAACGCAGTTTACATGTAATGGTTTATACAACTGTATGTATAAAAACAAAATATCTAATATCTTACTATTCTCTTTGATAGGAATAAAACATTTCTTTCCTTTTTTAATATTTAATTAATATTTCGTTTTAAGTAGCGTACGTTATTTTAACCCAAATTAAAGTTAATTACGCACACACACACACCCTTACACACACTCCTCTCTCTCTCTCACACACACACACACACCCTTACGTGTTTGGACTTCGATCTGGGGACCCTGCCAAAAAATCTTAAAATGGGGACTAAGCGATTTCGTGGCAGAATTGGTATTGTTTAACTTATTTTACCCCGTAAGTATCCTGGAATAAATAAATAAACTGAGTCTTTGAGCTAGAATGATATATTCATAAATTTAGAAAATGGGGACCCGGAAGTGCCAATATGGGGACCTCTGTGTAAAGGTAGGGGACCCAACTTCTCATAAGCTTACAGAATTGGGGACCTTTACTCAGTCCCTCATACACAAGGAACAGAAATGGGGACATATTTATAAATTTAAGTTTGGAAGATGGTTGGACATGTTTATTTATTTATTTATTCCGGCGCGGATTCAGGGATTTCTCAATGTGGGAAAGGGTTATCCTTAGTCCAAAAATTTCCAATCCAGAAATTCCTTAATAAGCAATAGCAAATGAAAATAAAAAAGAAAAATAAACATGTTATATCATTTCCCAAACGTTTATAAATAATATATTTCTATGCGCTGTTCGTGGGGTTTACGTTTTTTTTAAGGAATGAGGTGGATGTGTTCAAAAGACATTTTTTTGCTTCACTATATATACATAAGGAAAACGGCT
>NW_026940154.1:0-9780 GCF_032062105.1 Saccostrea cuccullata
ATACTCCTCCTTGCCTGTCCCATTCAAAATCTTAAAAACTTTTCATATTTAGCAATTAGAGCTTTGATCACGTCAAATAGTAACAGTTACTTCCCGTTTGTATAAAAAGTCGCGTGGTCCTATTTTTAGCAGATGTACATTCTGTATCTTATTGTGAAAAATTCGCGATAATGATGGTTTCGTAAAGTTAGAATTACATACAAATATGTATGTATTTTTAGAAAATTCAGATAATAATTAAACAACTGAAAACAACATATTAATTTATTGCTAACTTGCGTATTTCTTTCGAAACTATTTTTAACACCTGTGACCTTGAACGGAGGTAACTACCCACGTAGCAAGAAATGCTCGGTTATAAAAAAGGAAGAAAAAAGAAAGAAATTCTTAATATATTTAATACTTGTCCAGGCGAAGTTGTTACTAATCAGACATTTTGTTTTCAACATTACTATCCAATACATGCAAAAAATGTTACCAGCTTAATTTCTCCTTTATGCTCCGTAATGTTTTCGCCGCGTCTCAAAACAAGAATCTTTTTTACGACTGAAAACAGTCGCCTATACACTTTTCATTAGAAAAAATATACACAATCTTGATTTGCTGTATTGAAACACTATTATGAGACCAATTTCATTTTATAATGAAATGTTTGTAATAAAAATAATCATACTCAATTATAATCAAGTTAAAATTGTTTGTATCGAAATGGCTTCCTCATTACGATAGTGATTTAGCGGTAAACATCAGACGACCGAAAGTTAATTTGATGGTGGCCACGCGTGTCAAACAAGGTGAAGAGAGATACACAGGGACTAGTAGCTAAATGTCAATCAATTTCAAGTACCCAATGATGGCCCTTAATTTATTTGATTGACAGGGGGATACAGACCAGGTAAATCTGAGGGTGGTGCTTATCATCTGGGACTTTAAGTATACTGGGGGATAAAATAAACCCAAACGATTAGGTTAAAGTTTAAAAAGGGTCAAAGATCATCGCTTGCCAAACTAGACGAATTTGATATTGTGAAGTTATCTCCCGTTGTTGATGTGACATTCAGTTACTGCCAATACTGGTGCGGATCCAGAATTTTTTTTCGGAGTAGGGAGGGGGTTCACATCTCAGTCAAAAAATTCCAGCCCAGAATTTCCTGAAAAGCAGGAGAAAAAAAACCTGAAAACAAATAAACAAAATAAAAACAATGATATTGGGGTCAATGTTTTCTAAGTTAGGGGGAGGATGTTCAAAGTCATTTTTTATTTGCTTCAGTATATAGTCTTGTTTAAATAACAAAGCAAATTCCAGGGGGGGGGGTCCAATATCCCAACCCACTCCCTGTCCCTGAAATAACAATCTATTTTGTGATTCCAATTACAGTAAATAGTATATTTTTTTTCCATTTGACTAATTATACATATTTTGTTTCTTGTGTTTATATTATGTCTGTCTATTTGTCTTCAGAAATTCTAACCTTGCCCATAAGTTTTAAGTGGGATGGGCTATACAAATGGCTTCCACATTTTATAGGTTTATTTCTTGTGACAATCAAGACCTTTTATTTGGGTACCATTAATTTTTACCTCTGATCGCTTGACCTAGGATACACATTTTTACAAGAAAAATACCAAACTTTAAACTTGGCCTAAATTTTGATCAGTAGGTGCTAGGGCTTTCATGCTTAACATGTGTATTCATTGTGAACTGTCAACAGGTATAAATATGTTTACCTTGAACTCTCTGGGTCAAGCCTTGACCCTAGAGTTTGAACCACTTAAAAAAATTAACCTTGGCAATTAACTTTTGAACAGGAAGTACTAGGGATTACTCATTTCACATGTGCATTCCTTGTGACAAGACTTATAAAAACAATTTTAACCCTTTGACCTTGACCTTTGAGTTTGACATATATTTGAGAAACTTCAACCTTCGCCATACCCTAGACTTCCATACAGGGACATCAGTGTTTCAAAAACACATCTTGTCTTCATTATTATATGGTGGTGTCTCCATATGAGAGAAAAGAGAGATGTATTCACAACAAACAAACAAATTACGAAAGAAAATATAAAACAGGAATATGTTGGTCATGCATATCTCTGCATGAAAAAAAAAAAACAGCTTTTCAAATACTGTAACCATATTGTAACCCTTTCAAAACACTCATTTGAGCTTTTCTGGTTTCCTTATCATATAACGTCTGTTGTGACGTGTCGTTCATCTGTTTGTCTAAAAACTTTTTACATTCTTAACTTCTCTAGAACCACTGGGCCAATTTTACCCAATTCATATAGAAATATGTACATTTGTATGTCAGACTGTCCTTCTGTCTCAATAAATTTAACCTTGGTCATCACGGTCATATCTACTGAATGAGAAGAGACGAGGCATTCATATTAAACTTATGTACAGTGAGGTTGCCGATATCGAATCACTTAGTAAATTTGCTTGGATAGTTCGTACCTGAGTTCGAATTAAATTCATACTACAACATTGTTTGGTGGTACTATGTTTGACGTATAACATCATATATATTTCCCCAATAACCGATGATTAAATAAAAAGATATATCTGAACTGTGATGAACGATGTTTTCTCCTTTAGCGGATCATTTTCTCCATTACCGAATCACGTGACATACAGCTGATTCTCTTTGTGAGGGGCGGTGTCAAAATACACTTTTTACGTTTTACAAGGTCTGTAAACATGATAAAATATAAACAAGAAAAATAGAAAGGCTAATATAATTTTTTTGAGTAGTGTTCATTTTATTGCACCCGACAAATAATAATAAAAAAGCAAACAATGAATTCATTTTAAAAAATGACTAGTTGATAAAAAAAAACGACTATCTTGGATCTACAAAACAAAAAAATCAATTAGTTTCAAGTTAATCTAAGTCATCATTATTATTAAATGAGGAACAAACTTTCCTGTAATTATAAACACAGATGAAAGGATACAGGAAAAAGGACATGCATAACAAAAAAATATTTGAGGGCTCAGTGATACTAAACTTGGGATAATAAATTCTGTTTCTTATTTAGTCATGATTTGTACTGTTCCGTTGCACCATCCTCTTCTAATTTTTAAAAAAAAAAATCTTTCAATTCATTAAACAAATTTCACCATCTACATTTGCAAGTATATACCTGCAGGGAAGAACAACAACATCCCCTTCCTTATTAGGTTCTGGCCATGGATGAAAACTTGGCACTGATTGTCCAGTCACTTTAGCATATACATGTTTTTTTTACCACCATCATCCAAAATGGTAAAAAAATGTGCAGAAAGACACCTGGGTACGTCTGATAGGTAGCCCAGCTTTGTCACTAAATGTTACTTTCAGTTGGCCTTTTTCATCTGTAATATCATTATGAATTATATGTTGGGAAAATTTATTCAATGGCGGCAGCCACACCGAGACAAGCATTGTCATCTTTGATGTTTGAATATTCCCTGTCAACAAGTAAACGAGTTGGAGGAGATGTAAAGGGGAGCGGATTTTAAAGGCATGATAGCCTTTCACAACACATTTGTCAATTATAACTTTTCTTGAAGCTGAACTCTTGGACTTCACCATTCCAACATCCACAGTAGGCTGAAATGGGAATGAAAAATATCTGTGAATATCTTAAAATCTAGAAAAAGTAGTACAGTACTGTACATGTAATACACAGAGTTACATCACTGATCAGAATTTCAAGTGTATAAATTATAACCTCACATGGACTATATTTATACTAGTACAATTCATTGTCAGAATCCATCAGATTTCTACCTGTTACACTTTTTATTTGTTGAAAGCAGTGTGTTAATGGACAGGGATCTCCTGGTTTTGAATTATGAATAAAATTATAAATACATGCAACATCAAGTAAATAAACGCCCACTTAAATTTTGGAGCATTTTGGACACACAAAGCTTTCATTCACATCAATTTCATAAGATAAGCAGTCTGTGTGCACCCAACTGTCACAGGAATCACACTGGACCCAAAGCCTCTCCAGTCCTAACTCTTCATCCTCTTGTTCTGTACCTTGACATGCTTGGCAAAATGGTTTGGTAACAATGTCATCCTGTTCTAAGCCTACAGTTTCATCACTGTCACTGTCACATGTCAATTTTCTCAAACTTTTTGATCTCCTCTTGTGACATACTTTACTTTTCTTATTTTTTTTCTTTTGGGTAGTTTTCTTTTGTTGTCTTGCTAATTTTTTATGTACTGAAGTTTAGCTTTTTTTTTCTTTCTTGGCAAAAGACTTAACTGTCTCCAGTTGCTTTAAGGAGAATTGTCTGATACTTTCTGGAGAGGTCAGGTGATCAGGACATGTGTCTAAAACAGACAGCCGTGTTCTCGTTGAACAGTTAGTAGCCTTAGGGTAGACCAAACTTTCTGTTAACACAGGAGACATCGGCACATCACCAGTATCTGAAAGTTCTCCGATTCCATCACTGTCTTCTTGAAGATAAGACTGTACAGGCTGTTTGGTGTCCAACTGTAACACAGCTGCATCAGCAAGCAATTCAAGTCCTGATGTGCTACATGTATGTCTGCTCTTTTCTTTCAAATCTCTGTCATGTGGATATGCTTTTTCATGCAACTTTTTATACACATCAAAACAAGGTGACTGTCTTTCAAGATCAAGGCCTTCTTCTATTTGATACGCATAACGTTGTCGGACAGGAGTGGAAAGGGTGTTCTGAAAAACCTCAAGAGCTCCTTTGGCTTTCTCCTGTTCCCCAGATTCTTCTTGACTATCAGTCCTTGTCTCCTCAATATCTATACATACATTTGCTGCTTCATCATCTGTGTAAGTTAGTGACGGCTTCAGCATCTCACGCGTAATGACTGTACTGTCGACAGGATATATTCCTGCAGATTTGAAAGCATTGATTACAGTTAATGGTTTGTAAAACTGTAAGAAGGTCTCTGACAACTTTATTGCAAAATTATCTTTCCCAATAGTTTTTCCTGGATTTTCTCTACAGTACTTTCTTGATGTAAGGTGCCACTTTGATTTGAGAGGTCCAAAAACACCTTTATCAAGCGGTTGCATTAGGTGAGTTGCGTTTGGCAGAATCCTGTATAACTCAATGCCTTTTGATTTCGCTTTCATGAAAACGTCATGATCGACATGACTACTTACGCTGTCAAAAAGAAGCAAAACTGGACGCTCTACCCCAGCATGTCGATCAAAATGGTCCACAAACTTGGAAAAGGTTGCTCTATCCATCCACCCTTTCTTTGTATATGCAATATCAGTTCCATCTAAAGACCCATTGAGAGGATTATAACCCCTTGGCTTAGGTTCTGGGTAAACAAGAAATGGAGGCATCATTTGCCCAGAGGCACTGCCACAGAACATCACAGTGAGACGTTGTTTCCCAAAGGAAATGTGAGGCACACCCAGGTCTCGTCTAGTTGGCCCTATGACTTTACTTTTGTTGCTGCCCATATTGAAACCTGTTTCATCTGCATTCCATATTTTGTTTGGCTTGTCAATCAGATCAATGCTCAGCAAAAAATCTCGAAATCTGTCATACCATGCATCCACTTTTTCTTTGGTGACCCGAGATCTCTTTAGCTCCAGTGCAGTCTCTACTCTTTGATTGATAATGTGGGAATTTCTATTCATAAATGCATAATACCACTTTTTGCCTGGTCTTCCATTTTTGAATGGCACCTGACGTTTTTCCTTATTAACAACTGTCTGCACAAAGTCTAAAAACTCGCACATCCTCAAACCCATACCCCTTTGAGACATTTCACAAAGCCACTTTGCCATGGCTGTCTCTTCTGATTCGGTGAATACTGGTGGTTGTCCTTTCATTTTATATTCGTTGACTTCGCCCGTCCATCGTCTATATAAAAATGAATAGGACAACCCATTCTCCCCTGCTGCTTTCCTTATTGATTGATTGTTTTTACTTACATCATACAGTGCCCTTCTGACTTTCTCCCTTCTCTGTGGAGACATTCTCTTTCCACATGTTTTGTACTTTTTGGTGATTTTTGCTGCTGATTTTTGATTTGGTGTATGTCCACCACCTTTATTGTAAACTTTTTTGGGGGGCATATCTGAAAGTTCATATAGTTATTTAATGTCAGTAAAAGAAACAAATTATTTTGAGCTAACAATATTATGTTAGCAGGTCAGTAATATAGTGTTATATTTTAATGGATTGCAGCATTACTGGGAAACCAAAATTGTTTAAATTGTTACCAAATGCAGAAATTTTCTACGAACGGGGAATGTAGTGCATTTTAAACTTCTGTTGTTTATTTTATTGCAACAGGTGTTTAAAAAAAAGCATGCGAAAAATTAAAATTTTGACATGATCCCTGCATCTCCTTATCTTGTAGCAGTGATTCGTAATTGGAAACTTCACTACCTACAACTTTATAGCTAATACAATTATTCGCTGATTAAGAAATTGTTTGATACTTTCGGTGCTTTTAGACACATAATTTTATTAAACATCTGTACCAAATTTGCTTACCGACAACGATCCATTCAACTTGGCGCTCAACCGAAAAGTGAAAGTTGTCTGCTGGATACACGCTTCTAGTCTGCGTCACGAAAAAGCTTGTTTATGTTTGTTAAAAAATTACGACATTGTACAGGTTTAATTTTAATAATTTCATGATAAGTAACAAAGGCGAGAGTAATACAGCATGACAGGATAGGTTAAGCTAAGTATTGGAACTTGATAAGAAAAATACAGAATTTTTATCTGAAAGTGATTCGGTAATGGGGGCGATTCGTTAATGGCAACCTCACTGTACTAGTATTTACCTGTGAGAATGGCATGTTTTTTTTTTTACATGTGACCTAGAAGTTTGACCTACTTGCAGAAAAATTAAATTGTTATAAATTCATCATTTTGAAAGAGAAAAGTTAGGGCATTCATATTATAATATTCAAAGCTAATTCACTCTGAATTAGCTGCTTTTATCGAAGAAAGTGCATAATTGCTTTACCTAAATCTCATTACTTATTTCTAGTGATTATTGTTCTTGTCAAATATTTAGTTGATTATTCCCCCTTTTAATAAAAACACCTGAGGGCGCTTTGGTTGCAACTTCCTTTTTCAATATTCCAGCATCATCTTGGGTTGGTAAAAATTTTCCAGCTTGTTATTGTGTATTATAAATTTGAAACAGTCATTGAAAATATTAACTGATTTGGAGAAGGCATTTTTAAAAGCTTTATTTTCAGCTTTTATGCTAGGATTAGGTATATTTAGCCTATTGTCCCCGATGTTAATGGATTTCCTGGGGGGAGGGGTAGCGTGGACATTATGTAAAGCTTGTAAGATGTGGTCTTAGTTATAAATAGAGGATCTAATTAGATAAAAATGTATTTAAAATACATAGTTAAATGGCCGGGGGGGGGGGTCGCCGCCAAGCCTCCGCACCATCGTGGGCATAGATTCAATATTAAGATCGGGACAGGGGGGTAACTCTCGAAATTACATGCCGATACGGATAGCTATGATCGATATATTAAAACTAGGGTCGATTGCACTTACTAGATTGATTTAATATCTAATATTTTAACACGATTTTTTCTATACCCCGAAATTATCCTAGTGTTTGCTGAGCGATCTGACAAGTGATGTTTTCCGGATTTGGTTTTGTTGATTAGTTTAAACATTCAACTTCCAGTTAAGAAAAACACTTGACTTTCACTTCAGTTTTAGCCCACTAATTGACTAAATATTTTATTACCTGTGAATCGATTTCATAAAAGGTAAGTGGGATCAAGAACAACAAAGATATTTCTGTCCGTCAAGACAATATCAGAATTGAAACTTTATAAATTTAGTTTATGGCATCTTTGAATGTTGTTAGGCTTGATGACAATTTGACAAGTAGGATATTTAGACTATGCACTTAATTTTAAATTGCTTTTATCCTCCATGATTTGCTCGTCGATGAACAACAATTCAGGGGTTCCATTTTTAATGGTAAATTCAGGAAATAAAATATAATTAATGCACTGAAAGCAAGTTATTTATTGTTAAATTTGCTTTAATATAATCATGACCTCTTGTAAAGCAGTCTGACATGGGAAATTTATATTCACTTGTTATTTACCTATTGTTAATTTTATGAAATACAATTAGGTAACATTATTATTACTTAAATTACCATGATTGACACTTGACATGGTTCTCAACAGCGTTTGACATAACCTTGCACCTGACCGCCCAAGATGCACATTGAAGCCCATCTGGCTGAGTAAAGTAAAAATTTCCCATAAATTAAAATTCTGATTGATATTTAAAACTCTGCAATCAACTATTACTGGTTCCAAATTGTAACAAGCAAATGGGTAGAATTCATCATGCAGCCTATAGGTCAGGAATCGAATATGTAGCGAATCAGCCCTATTCACATTTTTGCTCTAAAATTTTCAAAGACAAATTATTTTTTGCGGGTTAGTACTTTTTTGGCAGGGCAGACAACTTCAACTAGCAATCAGCTGTGCATGCTCAGCTTATTTTACAGTAAAAAAAAAAAAAAAAAAAAAAAAAAAAAAAATTAAAAAGATTTCAGATAAAAATAAGGTACATTCTAAATACAATTTAAAATTTTTCTCTTAAATATTTTGGATGGTTTTATCAAATTCTAGCCAGATAAATATATACCCGCTTCCAGCAGGACCGTCGTGCTCATGTAGAAATCTGGAACACATCATACATGTAGAAGTCTGATGTTAATTCCTGGTGTAGGGTTTCGCCTAACTTGTGTAAACAGTTTTATTTCTGCTATCATAATATATCCTTTTGATCTTTCTTTAAATTTATAGGTAGTGTTTTACGAGTTTAGGCACCATACAGTGTTTTCCCTTTATTTCAAAGTAAGGGGTTAGAGATCGGTTGTAACAGGCTAGGAACTGATGTTTATGAACAAAATCTCTGTGGACCTAACAACAAATTTTGTTTCGAAACGGCATTCTTGTCAATTGAAGCGGTCAATTTGCCTGGTAACCAGTTCTTAAGGAAAACACTGAATCATACTTTTAATGCAACTCTGATGTGCTAGACTGTAAAGACAGCCTAAACAGTTTAACAAAATGGACAATTTCAGTTCATGACAATATAGATCTATCTAGCTGATTCCCTTGTTAGCAACAATGTTTATTTGAAATATCGTTCATGAATGTTCTAGACAGGCATGCATGTATGGGTTGCACATTGCACAAGTTTTATATGATTTTCATTACATTCATAATAGCCTTTACACTAAAATCAATTTTAAATACATTAATTCCCCAAAATAAAGCCCATTGTCCATATAACGATTTTTATAAATAACAGGATATTATTTAATCTCGGAATAATTATTTATCTCGGAATTCAAGTAAATCATAATTTCAGGTGTAGTGCCTATATGTTACCTTAGTTTTTCTCGAAATATCAGTTTCCACTGTAGTAGATGTTGACTAAGTGGGTAAGTGTGTATATGGGTACCAAATATATCTAACTGAAATATGTTGACTAAGTGGGTAAGTGTATATATGGGTACCAAATAAATTTAATGAAATATTGCAAAGTTGTTGTTTTTAAATATTTTTTTTCATGTTTCTGTTCTCTTTTAATTTCAAATTTTCATTTTTTTTTTAATCATTTTTTCTGCAATAGTTTGGTATTGTGTAGTGAATCTGATGTTATGCTTTAGGGGTTAGTCAGTTTCCCATGCACAGCATGGACTAACCCATTTGCGCATGCGTTACTCTCGGGGGTTAGTCAGATTTCCATGCATCGCATAG
>NW_026940155.1:0-9879 GCF_032062105.1 Saccostrea cuccullata
TTTGCTGATAAGCTATTTTATCGAACAAAGACATGTCAAATGATTACTTTAAACGACTGGCGATATTTTTGTTTGTTTGCCAATAGCTTGTCCCGTTTTGTAGGTTTTTTTTTATTATAGTGCATGCCCTAATGCATATCAAATCAACTGAGCGACATAAACCTCGTTTGCAGCTCATAGGGGTATATGGCTATATAATAAGTAAAAGATCTTTGCGATAGAAAGATGTATAATTTCACGTTTATTATGAAGTTTCGTTAGGTTACCATTAAGTTAAACGTACTTGGTAGAACAACTGTATATGAAATTCTTGTCTTATTTTTGTATATATGGTCTGGAATTTTTTGACAAATCTCTACTTCAGTATACATATGTAATCAGCTTGTTCAAACAATCTTCCAATAATTAAAACAAGTTTCAAAAAATGTATAGTGTTTGTTTATTAATAATATATACATGATGTACTGAAAAAAAACTCAACTACTTTTAGATTAGATATATTTATCATTATAATGGTATACATATTGTTATATATAAAATGATGAAGATTTCTGGACTAAGCTTTAACGTAAAATAAGCCTTTACTGATTATATATGTTGTACAAAATCTATGTCAGAGTGGACGTTCATCGCACACTTATTTTGATGAGATTCCTTAAAGCTGAGTAAGTTCTTCAACCCGTCTTGTTCATATGACTTTACAATGTCATGAACAGCGGCTTTAAATGCTTGTAATATTGCAAATGGATTTAGATAGTTCAATATTCAACTAAACAGTACAAAATAGGAGCAGAGCAAACACGGACCTCTAAAACATCAGAGGTGTGATCAGGTGCCATGGAAGAGTGAGCAGTCCCTATCGAACGTTGACACCTGCCATGTGCTCCTTGTCATATTTGGGAAATCACTGGAAAAAATCCGTCGACAATTCTGTTTGTAAATAATTGCCTAACAATACGTATGGAAAATGTCAGTCAGCATTTGACTAAGGCCATTGTATCGACCATAGAGCTTACAAAATTATTACTTTAAACGAGACTGCTGATATTCCTCTTGGATCAACTTGTTTGTCAATAATTTAATCATTTTAGAAAGTGTAATACGTAGAATATGTTGTGTATCGAATCAACTGAGCTATATTAACAACGTATTCCGGTGATGAAGGTATATTGCTGCATAGTTAAGGGTAGCTGACGATAGAGAAATAGATTTAATGCAGCCAGGAGGACCGGGCTGCTCTATACATATAAGTTTAAGTGTTGGTGTATGGGAATTGGGGTGGGAGTAGTTATTTAGAATTAAAGGTTTTCTAAACATTGAAAAGATTGTTAACCAGAAGTTCTTTCCGTTTATAAATTACGAGACACATAATATATTTACTTCCATAAAGTGAATCTGTAAAAATACATACGTTTTTTTTATATTTAATATATAAAGTTGCTTATCTTTTACTATAATTAGAACATCGAATTTTACTTCTTGCATGAAAACTTACTCTGCACAGTTCGTGTTTTATATTCTAAAATTGAAAATTAATATATTTTTGAGTATAGGTGATGCATGTGTCTAACTTCAATTTATATTTTATATATGCAGCCAACATTTACTTGAGGAATAGATCAAGTTTAAAATTGTATCGTTTTTGTTTGATTTTTATCCGACTATAAGTTTTCAAAATATTCGCGACTATCGTCTCTATCAATTATACTCATGCCTTTTCACACATATCGAAGCGGTTTGACGATCAAGACTCAATTTTATTGCTTACTTGATATATTTCCCGGGCGACAAATTGATGGTAACATCAATGTTTTCTTGTCAGACTATATGGTAACTTTAATCTCAAGCTCACCGGTATAAATGCTATACAGGTCAACAAACTATTTAAAATCACATGGTTTTTCGCACAAATTAAGGTCACATTGTTATAATGCAAAACTGTGTATTGTGACAGCAAAATATATTTTAAAATAGATTTATAATTTAATTTTGCATAATTCACACATAATATTTGATAGAATTTTTATATGCTGTTGGATGATATTTATGGGAGATTCCAGTTGGTTTTTTCATGGTTTCTCGTCATATGCAACCTTTTTTTGTATCCGTTCATTTTAAAGCATACTTTTGCCTTGCCTTAATACTGAAACAGTGCAATTCATGTAACTGTTGTATTTTCTGTACATTAATTTGACACAAGGGCGCAAGATGAAAAAAGTATTTCTCAGCTGTTCGACAGCATTCCATGTTAAAAAGATGGCATATTTTCAGGTTAAGCATCATGAAACATGCCTTCCAACGCAAAATTTCAAAGTTTCAGACCAAAAATGCAAAAGTTTTTTCTTTTCAATATTTAGAATTTACTATGTTGAGAGATAAACAATAGTTTATTATCCTATTTTCTCACATAAATATTTTATGCAGTGATATCATTTTTCGGCGCTGCATTTCGACAAAACCAAGACAAGTATGGAAAATGTGCGAAGTACCTAGAAAAATACGCATCTCTAAGAAGTCAATTTTAACATTTTAACCAAATTGTATCAAAGAAAGTTCGATTAATTAGTATGTGAATACCTATGATAGAATCATACACATTTTACAGCATACAATTTATAAAATATTTCCCTTTAAGAACAATAACTTTTAAAACTTAAGATAATGATTTTTAGAGAATATGCACCTTTAACATGAAATATCTAAAAATATAACGGTTATGTCTCACACTGAACCTCGATAATTTTAAGTTTTATTGCAAGAGAAATGTGACTTTATTTTGTGCGAAAAACCACGTGAGTTTAAAAAGTTTGTTGAGCTGTATATGAAAATACGAGTAAAGTAGATTAGTGAATTTCTCTGCACTAATTATAGCATCTAAAACATTTACATTTATTTCCCTAGATGTTTTAGCATTTCCTTGTAAAAAAAAAAAAATATGGAATCTATTGGAACGTCACAAATGTAAGTTTGCTTGAAAGCAATATAGATTACACGTAAAGGTATAATGTCTGAAACAGTATATTTTGTTGACAACTGTATATACCATATAATAACTAGGCTTGGGGCAATTACATTGAAAGTAATGCATTACCAATACCATTACTTCAACAATTTGGGCATTAAATTACCATTACCATTACTCTATTTTCTTAAAGTAATGCATTACATTACCATTACTTTAGTAAAGTAATGCATTACCATTACCATTATTTTTGGAGGTTTTTAAAAATAGAATTTTATACAAAACTTTGCGATTTTCTTTTTATAAGTTTGTATCCACCCCTTTCAAAATTAAACATGATAAATGATAATTCAAATTTGATTTCAAGTTTTTGTATATATATTACAATGTCATTAACTTACAATCAAAGAAAGTTCAAAGCTCTGAATTGTCAGTTTTATAACACATGTACAATATCCACGTTTTGTTTAACTATTGAAGTGATGAAGTAATTTAACTTTTGGGTCACTTTAACCCCTGCCTAAAATATATAATAAAAAAGCATATAGGCGCGTACACTATTTTGATTTGTACCTATGAAAAAAATAAATGCAATGACAAACTTTTTGAAATAGTAGACAGGATGTACATTTTGATCTGCTATTAAAGCACAGTGAAGCATAGAATGCCTGCATGGCTTCTATTTTCTTTGTTACATATACAATGGATTTTTCATGGTCAGTACATGGCAAATCAGGTCAATTTATGTTCTATAAACACAGTCAGGAGAAAAGGACTTGTAATTTGGAGCACTTCTCCAAAATATGCATTGTTAATTGTTACATAACCCAGAGGCCTAGTATGTTTTGGTGACACTCTAGCTATTCAAAAGATACCAATTATCATTTACAGTGACGAGTGTACATTGATTAGTGTATCTCATATGCGATTTTTGAAAAAAGATCTTTTTAAACTATTTCATATAATTCTTTGAAATCAATTTTACCTTAAAAAGTTTAAAACTTAAATGTAAGGTAGGTAAATTTTCAACAGAATAAAAAGTGCATTTAAATAGATACAGAAATGTTATCTAAAAAAAACTTTTTTATTCAATAGTATCATTTGAAAAAAAATAGAAATAAAAATAAATAAATTAAATAAATAACCTAAACAATAATTCCCATCATCCATATCAACTTAAATTTCTTAAAAAGGACTTATCTTACAAAATAATTCTGTTAACATGAATCCCAGCATTACACTGGATTTTATGAAGAATGAATTACATTACCATTACATGTAATGCAAATTTTTGGGCATTACACATAACTAGCATTACTTTGAGTTCATGTAATGCATTGAAATCATTGCCATTACAATTAGCATCCCCAACCCTGATAATAACACATGGCACAAAACAATCTTACGTTTAGTTTCCTTCATTTTTTTTCAAAAATTCAAAATAAGTTGAAAACAAACTAAATCGTAAATATAAAACTCTTTATTTTATTTTTAAAGGGAATATATATATTTAAACCCTTTTTAAAAGGTATTTAGACACAGATTTGATGTTAAATTTTCAATGGTTTCAAGACTTAACTGTTGATATAGCATTTATAAAAAATAAAAAAACCTTTTTTAAAGTATGATTGGATATCATATTTAAAAAAAATTTTTTCTTTTAATATTAAAATTTTGTAGAGTTTTATGAAAAATATAAATACTATAATCCAAAAAATTCAGAGTAGAAATGTGCGAAAGCAAATTCTTTTCCAGGTCAGTGTTAATTCAGAGTTTAACAAATTGAATACGTTCCTAAAACGTACAAAATTTTCATAAACACAATCTTGTTGCTTTTAATGTGTAGCTAATATCCGGTGTGTTCAATTTTTAACTCTCCACACACCACGAGCACTACTGACAATACTGAGGTGTTGGTTGTTGGCCCTTTGAAACTTTTCAATAGTCTTCTTAAAAAGGCCAAGGAAAGTCCAATTTTTTTCCCTCGACACCAGAAAATAGGCTCGAATCTGGTTTATGGATATTGCATAAAAAGGGCCCTTTAAAACCCCGCACGTTTTGCGGAAGAAAATGCAACTTAAACAATTCTTTTTCCTTAAATTTAATATGCAATAAAAATGAATTATGCTTTTAATATGATAATATTCTTTATCACAAAAAAAGGCCAGTTTTTATTAATATTTTTTTTATTTATACACAACAAATTGCCACTTTTCCTAAGTATTAAGAATAAAATTGAAATTTATGAAAGTGCAAGGATGTGTTAATCAAACCCACCAAAATTTTGTTTTAGTTTTAATATAACCTTTTAAATGAAAAAATTTTTTTAATTAATTTTTGTGTGAAATGCTATTAAAATATATATGTCGTACTATTATGAGAAAATATTAATCACAAATCTGTGTCCAAGTCCCTTTTTAAGCAACAATGTTACGAATTTTTTTAAAAAATGGTGAGCTACGTAATTCGCAAATTATGCAATAGGCATGTAGATGAAATTTCTCTTTAATCCTTGCCAGTAAGAAAGCCATACACCACATATCAGAGTCAGTGTTTGGGGGACTTTTGGTAAATGGGAGCACAAATGGTGGCTATGAAGAGAGATGTGGTTGACTTTGGAGATGGTGGAATATTATGTGAAAACAAGTGATTACTACATTGTGATGTTAGTAATTGAAAAAGGTTTCAGACTAAAAGAATAGAAAAACAGTATGTTTTGGCCAAATAATTACCTTTTTGGGGACTTATCTCAGTTATTATTAAAACAAAAGAGACAAACACTGATCCTTTGTGACTGTTCTGATAGTCCACCAGGATTTACTTTGTTATATTTACTGTCACCAAGCATAAACAGGGGAACCTGGAGGCGTGCATTAGAATGAAGAACAGTTGTTATATATCTAGTTCTAAATAAACAGAAAATATGTTCCATCATCAAGTAACAGAAAAAGGCCCCTGTGTCAGTGGAGCATATGGAACACTAGAAAAAATGCCCACTGCCTTTCTTGTGACTTTTGGCCTCCATCTGCCTCCTCATGGATAAAAAGATGTCACTCATGGCCCCAGCCTCATATTGTTGATGATATATAAACAATGGTTGCCACTTTGTAGCAATTGGACATAAACTAGGAGTCATAAATATGAATGGAGAATTTCCTTCTCTCGGGCAGAAAAAAAACTAGTGTATGCAATGAACCACTGTCAATTCTTAACTTATTGCTTACTTAAATTGTTCTTAACAGAAAAATTTAACAATGGACTAATGAAATATAAATATGTGCTCATATCACATGAAGACAGTAGTTTTCTGGGTAATTCAACAAAATACTTTACCTCATTGGGTACTAAATCTCCTGGGTTTTCTGGGTCTGTTTTAAACTTGTCCTTAAGTGGGTGTATGAGGGGGTTGTCCTAACTTTTTCATTCCATAACAACATGTTTCTAAGTAAAATTCATGGTTACAAACAACGTCAATTGTTCATGAGACTGTACGGTTTGTATGAGAAGGGATTAGCATTCCCACTACAAATTCCCTCCATTAGGTCTTATATTATAAATGTCCTTCATAACCCTAAAATCTCCATCTGTACAGATGAGCATACTCTATTTCTGAGGCTGAGTTTGATGAAACCCATATAATGAAATACACTGCTTTGATGTATTATACAAATTGACATTCAAACTTGTATGAGATATCTAATACAATAGAACAGATGATAGGTTCACCTCTCCTGACACAGTACCAAGTTATTAGCTAAGAAATTACAGCTTCTCTCCTTAAAGATACTGCTTTAATATTACCTAAATTTCACATGTAAAAACAAACTGAAATATAGAGCATAAAATCTCCTGTCACATGCTGAAAGAGGGAAGTTTGGTTTATTACTGACATGCTGTTCATAGCTATGTATTATTTGAGACACCAAGATAAGGGGTGTTTATCATTACAGAGATGATCAAGGGCAAGTTAGCACAGCCATATTTGATGTATGAGTCAAAAGTAGATACAAAGATGTACACTGAGGCTGTAGGGGGGGAGTCTTTGGGGTACAAAGATGAGGAAAGCTGTGGCATGGGATATCCGACTATACAGTGGAATCCATTACATCAGTGAATTAGTATCAAAAAAAGTTGCTCTTAGGAAGAAGAAGACTATATTATACATCCCATCCTTTAACTGTTATACATGCTAGGTTTTGTGCTACAGACATGTAGACACAATGAGAGTACAAACAGCTCTAGATGATCTACAGACCCTAGTGCACTATGATCAGGGACAGCTTAAGATTTACGACACAGAGACATATCGTGGCAATTTTATTGTCAACAGTTGACGGGGGAAACCCCCAGACTGCCCTATCAAAAACCCAAAGATCTATAATTGTCCCAAAAATGCAAACAGTTACGGAAATGAGATTACAGAGTATTTGTCAAAAGATTTATAAAAACAATAAATGTTAGGTTTTTGAAATAGTTCATAGAATTTGTAATTTATCAAGTATTTTTTGAAAAAGATGTAGGTGATTTTATGAAAATGAAACAGGGGGTTAAAATTAATTTTCAAAAAATTTTTAGGATATACACTAGACAAGATTGATAACGCACCATCGATAAAAGTAGGCGTAATATTTTACTTTTTAAAACTTGTTTAAGATGTATTTGAAATATTTTGCATTTAAAGTCTTTAAATTTAGAAATAATAAAAAAGTTAAAAAGTGTGACCATTTCATAGAAAACGTGAAAATCGTGTCCCTACTAATTTGGAAGGATAAATTTCTTTTTTTTTTTTGTATTTTTTTAAAAAGTTTTTTTTTCTAATTAGAAAATCAGGAAAAAAATATACCGTATGCGGCATTTGATCCTGGGTGGGCGTGATAAAACAAGACAGTTGGTGTCTGCAGGGTGTTCCATTGACGAACGTCATCAAAACATTATCAGATCAGAAACACGTATTAAATCAGAACAATTCAAATGCATGTTTGGCTTTGAATGAAATATTGTTTAGACCGCATTGATGTGTTTTCTTTTGCAGTATAAACACTCTAAATTGCATAAAGTTGATGATGAATGTCGGTTTTTATAGCAAAGCGGGGTATTTCACGGACCTCCCTACACATTAAACAACATGATTTTAGCAGTAAAACAAGAACATGATTTTGTTATTGTATATTCATTTTAACTGATCAATACATATTACGAAAAATTTGTAATTTAAAAAAGCTATTTTTAATGTAACTCAAGCAAAAATCGTCTGCATTCCATACACAGGTAAACAAACAAATTTTACCTCTGGTATTAAATGGAACAGCGTAATCGAGACATGGTGACCTAATTCGTTTTTCTATAGAGGAAACGATTATCCGTAATTTAGCGATTGTAGTAAAATGGTAAAAAAAAAAGTCCCTTTTTGTCGTGAATGATGCAAATAACCTCCTCGCTCCAAATGTTGTTTGAAATAAAAGTCTCGGCTAACGCCTCGGTTTTACTTTTAAGCAACATTTCTTGGGGTTTTTTTAAATACTTATACCGTTTAGGCAAATGTTCAATTATAAGGAAGACTTTTAAGTGGTGGTTAGCAATTTTGTCTAGTGTATTAGTCTATTTTTATTTTTTCAAAATTGTTTTACAGTATTTAAAAGGAATTAAAATTAAATAATAAAAATACAAAGAATGGAATTTGAGTTGTTATTTAACATTGTTTAATGCAAATAGTAAAGTAACAAAAATGATCTTGGAAACCCCCCCCGCCTCATCGGACGCGTGAATTCTTGTAAATTTGGTAGGGGGAGTCATATTTGAAGGTGAAGATACCCTTTTGTCATGTTTTTGATAGAGAGTGACTGCAACATTTATGTATCCAACAATGAGAAGCTGATGAACGCAAATGTGGTGGTAGAAGCGTACGGAGATAGTGATTTCTCCCATTAACTGTTTTTAAAGAAGTTTTTTTTATCATCTTCTTTGTTAGGCTGGAAAAATGTCTCTCGGTGGTGCCTCTAATTTGACTCCTCCATAATTACCAATGTTGGTAAAAATTGAAATCTTTGATAATATAAAGGGGAATAAGAAAGTGGAAGTTTTGAAACCTTTCCCGCATGGACATATTTGGGGCCTTCTTTGATCTCCGTGTAAACAAAGATGGCAAGAATAATAAGCCTAAGTTACTTTAGGTATTGTTTTTTTGAAATATCTGAAATTAAAATTTCAAAGGGTTAGATCAAGTAGTTGGGATTTTTAAATTATTCACATACCCACGTTTTTCAAAATCAGTGTTCGAGATACCGTATTTTATGTAATCTAACAAATATCTACAAAGAAATCTTTGCTTGGAATTTTACCCGAACCCATTAAGACACTCCAAGCCTACATAAATGTTAGTAAACCCTCAGGCTTATCAAAGACTATACTTGTTACCTTCACTTTAGTAAAAATTAGATTGGTAAGTGTACTCAAAAAAATAAATATACAATAATTTGTCTGGGTTAATTATCACACACGATACCGGGGAAAACCCAGGGATCAACAAAATCAGACTGGGTCGTATCAAATGTTTACTTTGAATTAACTACAAAGTCCCTCCAATAGGGAGGTTTTAAGTTTTAATGTTTCTGGGGATCTGTCAACAGGTGACAGGGAACTTCCAGGCTGCCCAATATACCAACAATCCCTCAGACAAGAACCATATAACAATATACAAACATGCCGCTACAGAAATAGAATACACGAAATAAATGCTGGGTGTTTGTGGTAGTTCATTGGTATCGTTTACAATTTAAATAATCTATATTACGTGTACATTTTATTTTCTAAGAAGATATGAATTAAAAAAATGAAAAAGATTTGCTATTTATTAAAAGTTTTCAAAGGGGGAAAATATAACATTAGGGTAAATGCAATGGTTTTTATTTTTAAAAAAA